>NW_024087733.1:0-83080 GCF_009730915.1 Dioscorea cayenensis subsp. rotundata
GTTACTTTGTATCCCGGAACCTCCGTGGGCGATGAAAAGAGTGTGGTTGGCTTGGTGAGGTTTTGTGAGGCCTAACCGTAGGGTTGCGGTGGATTTAGTGATCAAGGCTTTAGTCTGGAATATTTGGCTTGCACGAAATGATAGAATTTTTAATGCTAAAATTCTGCCTTCTTATTGCATTGTTCTAAGTATTAATCGTATGCTACTATCCTGGTTCGATGCGCTTGCAGATAAAGCTAAGGCAAGATTGGAGGATACCATGACTACTGTCAGACGAAGCCTGGAGTTCCTTGAATCCAGGAGTCAGAGGGACATGGTTGACATTGTTGCCGAGGAGGCACCCGAGCGTACCACGAAGTAGCTGTCTTTGAGTGGGTCGGAGGATGACCTTTTATCCTCAGGTAGTCTGTTTTATCGCTCTCGTATCACTCCTTGTGGTATGAGTGATTTTGTTATTCTAGTTGGGTCATCTATACTATTTTGTTCTTCAGTTTAATAGATATAATTTATCCACCTTTTCAAAAAATAAAAAATAAAATAAAATAAAATTATGCATTTTCACCACATCGCTAGGAGTGGGAAAGATATAGTTGCTTTCATAAAGTATGCACTGCTTCAACATTCTTTGAATTAGCTGTGTGTAGGGACATGGGTGAATTGAATAATTGTTAACAGATGTTTTTCTTTTTGTTCAATCAAATACATTATCAGGTATATGAAATAGTAATAATCTGCATCACGTAGTTAGTAAATGAGTTCTTACTGTTGATATGATGGTATTTTCTCATTGTATTGATTATGAACTGTTTAACATACAAATTGAATTGTTAAACAGCAAAATGTTTTTTTTTTACTGAGAAATTAAACTATTAAATATAAAAATGAACTGTATATCAAACAAATTAAACTATTAATTAGCCCAATTTTTAATGAGTGGGACCTTGCTAAATATTTGATTTATATTCATTCGAGTTTTATCAAACGTCTCAAAGAAGAGACTTTTGAGTCATATTCATAGGGGTTTTTGAGCTTCAATTAGAAATGGTTTCTCTCAAACATCTTGTGTAGAATCTTTCTGATCATGGAAACAAAAAGTGTAAACATTTACTAAATACCAATACACCTTACCAAATTAAACTCTTACATTTCTGCCATAAGAACTAGATAATAGGATATATTGAGTACCATCTAGCACGTTGATTCCTTTTTAATCGATGGTTAAGTTGTTAGACATATTTTACATATTCAGAATATATTATATTAAGGCCTCATATTAAATTAGTATTATTATAATTTTTTTTCTTATGTACTGCTTTTTGTGGTTTTAAAATTATTTTTATTAGACCTTATGTGCTTTTAATTAACTCTTTCTTAATTTAATTAATATAATCTCTTCTTTTTATCCGATCAAATAATTAGTCCCATGTATGTCCACATCAATCGGGGAGGAATGAGTCTTCTCGGGGAGCTGTGGAGTGGTGGACCCATGTCGGAGAAACTGCCGGTTCCGACGGCTAGCAAGGAAGGTGATCTTGCCAAGAAAAGTATGTCGTACTCTGAAGCTCTATGCTCTTCGTCAGATGGCAACCTTAGCCCGAAGGGTGGTAAGCAGAAGATAGCGAGCTCGCTTGCGGGAGTTAAACGTCCGCGTTCTCCAGGTGTGCAACCTTGTGGGCGATGCCTCAGATCGACACACAAAACGTCGGAATGCCGACACCAGGTGGTCTGTCTTCGATGTGCCGGTGTTGGCCACGTGGCGGCGAGATGTAGAATGGCGCCTCACCGCAGTCCTAAGCGGAAGAAGTTGCACGTTCGGTCCAAGAGATCGACGGTGCAGGACGAGCAACGAACGGTGGCTGCGCCAGTTACACTGGTACCTTCACCTCCAGTGTCTCGTTTGTCGCGGCCAACGCGTGCGACTTTATCCCTCCCACTTTCCCCGGAGATCGTAGCGGTGCGTGAGGAGCTATCCAAGGTGGTAGTTTTGACGATTACTTCTGGTTTCGTGACTGTCTCCTCGCTGGAGAAGATCCTGCCCTCTATCATCAACCTCTCCCTTGCTGGGCCGCTGACCCCTCTGAACGATAATACCTTCCTTGTGCCTCTGTCGAACCGCGCTGAGGTGAAAGAGGTCTGTAAGGTGGGTGAGATGAAGTTCAAGGTGTTAAATGGGTTGTGCTTGGCTAAGCTTGCACCTTGGTCGGCGGAGCTTGGAGCTGTGGATAGGGCATCGGGGGACGGTATTTGGATACGTATATGGAACCTCCCCTTGCATGGCTGGTGCTGGAGCGTAATTCTGGAGGTGTTGAAGATGGTGGGCGAGCTGGTGTCTTTGTCGCAGGAACTCAAGACTAATAAGTGTTTTGTATCGGCGCTAGTTCGAAGGAGAAGGGGAGTGTCTCTACCCTTGGAAGTGGATTTCAGTTTGGGGATGCGCAGGTATTTAGTGATCTTAACAGAGGACAAAGGTGGTCATCCGAGGTACCAGGCCGACCTCGGCCGTTTTGTGCTCGCAGAGGGGAGCTCGGACGTGGAGTTGGTCTTACCTGCGCCGAGACGGGCCACGCACGAGATCATTCCTGAGGAAAAAGGGAAGATGCCTGTTACGGTGTCAAACTGGAGGGGATCTGATAGGTCGGTTGAGCGAGGCTCCCACCTCGATGACGAGTCCAGCGATGTTCATTCGAGTAAAGTGGTGGTCTCAGGCTCTCCGGAGCTTGACCTGCAACATCGGGATGGTTCTGACAAGGTGCAGGAGTCAAGGGAGCTTCCAATGATGGTTGAGCGTGGCTCCCGCATTGGTAGGTCCGGGGGGAGATTGTCGCATGGAAGGGATGTGGTTGAGCCTCGCTCCCATGCTGCCGGCATTCTGGCGCAGCCAGCTCTGCCCGGTCAGGGACTGGTGGATCTTAGTGCGAAGCGGTCAATGCCAGTAGGTCGACTGGTTGATCGTATGGGTGATAATAAAGCGCATCGCGTGGAAGTCTGAGCTTTGGGCACAAGGGACGATGCAGCGCAGTGTCGAGCGATGGTTGGTCCGTACTAAACTGGGATCAAAGTTAAAAGAGGTTCGGCATTTGGCTGATGAGAGGGTGTCCGAGGTTCAGAAAAAGGTGGGACGCTGCAAAGATGGGTCTGATGAGAATGCGACTGACACGTGTGGCAAGGAGAAGGATCAAGGGTCGCGTTCTTCTCATGTGAAGAATGTGGTTAACTTTGTTGATCCACTTATGAGGGATGTTGGGCTGCGGTTAGAAGGGGGCCCAGGTATCAATTCGATGGAGGAGGAAAATGCACTGGATCCGTTTATGCTTGGTGAAGTGGGCCATTCGCTGGGCATGGCACCACAGAATGTTGAGAGGGGCTGTCAACCATGCATTGAGTTGGGCTCAGGTATTGAGAATTTTGAACTGTAGGATGAGCCTAGCAAACTTGTTGCTTTGGATCATGTGATCCTTGAAGGAGAAATGGGGGTGGCTGATGACTCACCTGTAATGGTGGTCGACTTAGAGAAAGGATCAGTCAGTGAAGGGGGTGATTCTGGTCATGCGGGGGTAACTGGATCATTAATAGATGGTGTGGATTTCTTGGATAGTAATGCGAAGCCTGCCTCTACTCCACCTGCAGGGTTTCAATGGAAATTTTTCATGAATGTGTGGGTCCTTGCTCCAGTTATTTTGCATAAGGAGGCTTCTACGGGAGCCGAACTCAATGATACTCATATGACTGAGACGGGAGATCCTGATGAGGAGTTTGCCTCAGATGACTCTTTATATGACTTTGAAAGGTCATTAAGGGAGATGTTGCAAGGAATGAAGGAAGGAAGGTCATTAGGAAGAGCGAAAGACAAAAGAAGCCGTCGTCTCGATGGACTGAGGAGGCAGGTTTCCTAGCTGAGCCGCCTAGATCGACGAAAAAGAAGGTGGGGCGCGATGAGCTCTCAAAAGGTATGCCTTCTAAACCCCTTCTTATTTCTGATTGGTCTACTGCGTAACTTGCTAGTTATTGTAATGCATGTGGTATCTCTTTTAATGATTCTACTATGAACATGAATGCATGCTTTGATTATATTCGTAAAGTAGAAAAAACCCGGTCTTTGACATGTGGTGTCTCCCATGCGGAGAGGGCGGCGACCTCTTCTGAGGTCCGCGGGATCTAGCCAGTTTATCCATGAATATAATAACTTGGAATGTTAGAGGACTGGGAAGGCCAGCCAAACGCTTTTTAGTTAAGGATTTTTTGAACTTGCATTTCACGGACGTCTGTTGTTTACAAGAGTCCAAATTGGAGAATATCTCGGCGACAACGTGGAGAGAGATTGGTGGACCGCGTTTAGATAAATTTGCTTTTATCCCCTCCGTTGGGGCGTCCGGGGGCATCATCATCGGATTGAATAGCGTGCTTCTTAAGGGGGAGGTGGTATTTCGGGGAAAATTTTGCATGTCAGTTGATTTCCTTTCCATCAAGGACAACTTTGCTTGGTGCTGTACCTCGGTATATGGGCCAAATGCTCGATCTCTCAAGAGCGACTTTTGGGAGGAACTTAGGGGTTGTGGTGTGTCCCCAACTGTCCCTTGGGTGTTATGTGGGGATTTTAATGCAATTTTTTCTTTGTAAGATAAGACAAAAGGGGAACCAAATTTAGCTAATATCCGATGTGCTAACTTGCTTCTCCAAGACCTTTGCCTTTTTGAATCCCCTGCGGTTGGTCGTAGGTTCACTTGGACGAACGGGCAAGCGGACCCAATCTGGGTGAAGCTCGATCGTTTTGTTGTCAACAGTGCTTTTAGTTCTCGGTTCCCTAGGTTGATCCAGAATTGTCTCCCGAGATTGGGTTCAGACCATGTTCCTATCCGTTTGGAAGGGGGTATGCATTGTGCTAGCCCTAGACTGTTTCATTTTGAGCTTGCCTGGACCAAGGTTGAGGGTTTTCCGGATTAGGTGGCTCAGTGGTGGTCTAGCATCAATCCTGTGGGTTGCGGGGCTTTTATTATGGCTAAAAAGTTTGCATGGCTCAGGGTTCAGTTGCGTAAATGGTCTAAGGAGTGCTTTGGATCGATCAAACTGCGGAAGCTTTCCCTGTTAAATGAGTTAGAGAGGTTGGACATTGTTAAAGAATCTAGATGCCTGAACACTGAGGAATCCCATCAGGAGAGTGCTCTCCGGGGAAGCTTGGGGGATATTCATATGCTAGAGGAAGTATATTGGAAGCAGCGGTCCAGACTGCAGTGGTTAAGGGAGGGGGATGAGAATACCAAATACTTTCCACTCGATGGCGAATGGTCAGAAAAATGTCAATTATATCCCTGCTATTAGGCATGGCAATGCTTCCTTCTCTAATGCTAGAGACATTGGCAAGGTCTTCGAAGCTCGTTTTAGGACACTTTTTGGGCAAAAACGGGCGTTTCGTTGCAAGGTGGATCTACAAAAATTGCTAGAGAATAAAGCCAAGGTAAATTGTGTGAATCTTGATCGCCCTTTTTCTCTGGAGGAGGTCAAGAGGGCTATCTTCGACTTAGGTGGTGAGAAAGCTCCTGGGTCTGACGGCTTCCCTTTGCAATTCTTTAAAACCTTTTGGGAAGTAGTCAAGGGGGATGTTATGAAACTGTGTGAGGATTTTTATGATGGGAAGGCGAAATTGGATCGGATTAATTGGGCGTGTATTGCCCTTATACCGAAGGCCCCGAACCCGCAATCTCCAGGGGACTATAGGCCCATCAGTCTGATCGATTCCTCTTTGAAAATTATTTCCAAGATTTTGGCGTCCCGCCTTAGTTTAGTTATGGATTCTTTAGTTGATCATGAGCAGTCTGCGTTTCTTAAAGGGAGATGTATTCTTGACAATATTGCTACGGCTAAGGAGCTTATTTTCAGTATCCATAAAAGAGGCTTAACCGGGAATATCCTCAAGGTTGACTTCGCTAAAGCTTTTGACTCGGTTGATTGGGATTTCCTGATAGATAATTTGCATGAAAGGGGTTTTGGGCCAAGATGGATAGGGTGGATCCACTCAATCCTTAGTTCGTCGAAATCCTCGATTCTTGTTAACGGATCCCCAAGTGGCTATGTTAGATATAAAAGAGGACTTAGACAGGGTGATCCTTTGTCACCGCTGCTCTTTGTGTTAGTGTCGGATGTGCTGAGCACTATGTTTAGGAATGCGCTGAACTCGCAGATCCTGATTGGTGTACTGCTGGGGGAGTTTGGTATATGTGTAATTTACATTATGCGGATGATCTCCTTAGTTTTGACGGTGGGCGGTGCGGAAGACCTTAGAATTATCAAGCTGATTCTGTTGCTGTTTGAAGGGCTATCTGGGTTGGAAACCAATTTCTCTAAAACATGCCTATACTCCACTAACGTTAACCAACTTCCGGATGAGTGCTCGGTGCAAACGTTTAAGTGTGAGTTGGGCCTTCTCCGGGTTTAATTATCTCGGCATCCCTGTTTCAGGGAGGCGTCCTCGGAAGCATGATTGGGAGGTTTTGATTGCTAAAGTGAGAGGACGATTGTCTTCTTGGAATTCGACTTTTCTGTCCATTGGGGGTCGTCTCACCTTGATTAATTCGGTTTTATCGGCATTGCCGACATATTGGATGTCAATGTACCGACTCCCTATGTGGGTAATTAAGGATATCGATAGGATTAGAAGATATTTTTTATGGTCGGCCCCGACATCGAGCACCCGGGTTGTAGGCTGGTGGCTTGGAAGAATTTATGTCGTTCCAAGGAGCAAGGGGGGTGGGGCATTCTGGACTTAAACTCCTTCAACTTAGCCTTGTTAGGGAAATGGATGTGGAAACTTGGATCGGGCTCGAACTGGGGTGGTGTGCAAGTGCTGAAATTTAATTATATTGATCCTATTGGTGTTTTGTCTAGGCGACCAAGAGGAAGAGTGTCTTACTTTTGGGCGGGGGTGTCTAATTGCCTCTCGGCTTTTCGTGCTTGTGTTACTGTTGAGATCCACTCTGGCGCTGGCTCGTTTTTTTAGCAGGATAGATGGTTAAACGGCCTTGCACCGATGAATATTTGGCCGGATGAATTTCTTGAGACTGCTAGGCCAAATGGAACCGTTCGGGAGCTAGTCTCCTTACTTTCAAGATCGCCTTTTGCTGAAGCTCCCGGAATGACGCAGTTCATTTCGGACCTAAGCATATCGACTGATATGGATAAGGATCTTAAGAGGTGGAGTCTTACGAGGCACGGCGCTTTCTCTGTCAAATCCTTCTACTGCTTCCTCAATGAGGGGGGCTTGCGCTGTCCTATTGCCAATTTTTTTTTTGAAAAGGGCCATGCCCAAGAAAGGTCAATGTTTTTAATTGGCTTGCGTGGAAGAACAAGATTCTCACTTTAGAAAATCTTGCTAAACGCCGTTGCAACAAGTTGCCGATGGACACCTGTGTTTTGTGTCACTCGGCGGTTGAATCCTCTGATCACCTTTTCCTTCAATGTCGTTTGGCTCTAGGAGTGTGGGCGCATCTGAGTGGGGTTTTTCATTTGCCGAATCTGCCCCACTCGATGTCGCAAGTGTGGGGTAATTGGAGAGCGGCTTGGCGGCCTTCGGCAAGGGTGTTTGGGGATGGGGTGGTTAAGGCATTTGTTTGGTCCATTTGGCTTTCACAAAATGATTGTATCTTCTCTGCTAATTGTGCAAGCATGCACTCTATCTTGCTGAAAACTGATCATCTGATTCTATCTTTGGTTCTCTGCAGCTCCCGATGGTTTGAGAGTAAAGTTTGAGGACTCCATCACTGCTGTTCGTCGCAGTTTAGAGTTCCTTGGACCTCGCGCGGAGGAGGTGGATGGTGCCCCTTCTCTTGAGGAGTCCCCGGTCATTCGAGAGGTGTAGTCTTGTTGATTTGCGTCTTTTTGGGGTTCCGGAGGAGACCCGTTGTTCCTCCTGTTTTGGTTTTTGTTCCACGTCGTGTGGAATAACTGTTGTTGCTTGTGCTTTGTTGGACCCTTTTATTAATGCATGTGGTATATCCACTTCTTCAAAAATAATAATTAGTCCCATAATTCAATTTTTAAAACTTATTAGTATTGGACATGACTATATTAATTTTAAGTTTGATATATTTGTAGATTAATATATATGATTCATCTTGGCTAGATCTAGTGATATAAATTTGATTTTAAAATAAGGGTTTGTCAAACTTATTGACATAATTTTGGATTTTTTTTTTTTAAGAAAAAAAAAATCCATCTGTTTATATGTAAAATTATTCAATTAAATTAAAAATTGTAAATCCTTCTTATATGTATTTTAATTTTAATTTTTTTTTTATAAATATGTCTAAAAACTTTGATCTCTCATTCAAATTTAAAGTTTTTTATAAATAACTATTGACTTGTGTAGTAGATTGTTAATTAGATGGTGAATGGTAGACCCGAAGTCAAATCCCTAGGTTAGCAGTATTGTTTTGTAGTATTACGGAAATACTAATCAACACTATTCATTTATTGTTTATTGGATCCATGTAAAAGGATGCCGTTTCCTTCTCTCCGAGGTTGTACACCACGAGAATTTATTAGTTCGATTTTGTTCCTAAAATTCTTCTGAACATACACATAATAAAACTCCAATCACTCCATGTGACTTCTGATTGAGTTAATAAAAATCTAGGAGGTCAATAAGCTATCGTAACTGGTGTACCATCATACCTATTTTTCCTTTAACAATGTTGCGAGGTGTGACTTATCACCTTTATATAAAAAATTAAAAAAAAAAAATTATAAGCTCTGATTACGGTAGTAATATAGTTTCAAATTTCTAAATCTATCTTAATAACCTAATTTTTTGTTTTATATTTGCTAATCCTATATTTGATGTGAATTTCTTGCCTCCATTCGTTGTTTGAGTCTCCTCGGGTAAGTGAGTAGTGAGGATCAAAAAAGAAAACTCAAGTATCAATGTCAAGAGCATTGATAAAATTTACAATGTATAGTTGAATTAATGATTAAAGTTTATAAATGAATTAATTACACTGTGCTCACATATCTTATGGTGTTGGAAATCATGAGATAAGGAGAAAATACAAAATACTGCCATTTTAAAATATTTGAGAAATAACTGGATTAATATTGGATATAGAATATATATATTGGGCGGCTTCATTCTGATAATATATTTCATTCATTCTCTTTTAGAGTCTCTTTCACTACTATAAAGAAGAGTTAATATATATAGATGATATAATAGTTGTGTTCCCAATAGGGTCAGCCTAGGCATAGGGAACCCAAATTTATGTCTATGCCCCATAATTCATATATTTTTTTAAAAAAATTATATTTAATATTTTCATTTAGTATTATCCCATTCATACCATTATCAAGATTTTAATTTTTTTTAAACTATAAAATGTGTAACAAATTTGGATTACGCCCCAATGTTTCATGGCCTCTCAATTCATTTTTTAATTATATTTTACAATTTTATTTACTACCATCCTATAATCCTATCCATATAATTTTTTGAAAATTTAAAAAAAAATTCACAGTATGCTTTCTTTTTTAAATTTTTTTTTATTTAACATTTTTATTTATTATCATTTTATAATCCAATCCACATAATTATAATTTAAAAAAATTAATTATGTTTTTAAACTCTAAAATTTATCTTATTTAATTTATGATAATATTTTTTATTTTTATTATATAATTTATTATTTAATAAAAATAAATAAATAAATATTTATTATTTGCTTAAGGCCCCATTTTCTCTAAGACCGGGCCGGTTCCCATGTACTTTTACTTTGGTGTAAGTGGCCTCTATAAGTTACACTGTTTAATAAAATGTTATTCCTAAGCAATCAAATGGTCCCTCTAGGTTAAAGAAAGCCTAAAACACAAGTAATGAATAAATGCTCAACAAAATCCGACACTTGAATAGTTCATAAAGTTACGCATTTCCTGACGCTTTTTCCTTCCAAATTAATTTGCTACCATAATTTTAAATATATATATATATATGTCCCCCCCTGAGTACATTAACGTCCAGTTGTTCTCATGGTCTCTCAAGAACAAAACTATGTTGTGGATATACAACAGAGAAACAAAAAAAAACAGCATTGGATGATGACCATCCAAGATCAAGTGAAGAAGCACAACCCTGCCTGCCAAAGACCAGATATTGAGCAAAACACTCATAATTTAGTAATAAAAATATATTAATAAAATAATATGAATAAATTAGAAGGTACAGATATGGCGAACCTGTAATGGTTGTATATGTTAGAGATGTTCTTTCAATTAATTAATAAGATAACTGTTTTTGGTTTATTTCAATTAATAATTTGATATGTCAAAAGTTTGATAAAGATGATAAATAATGCTAATTGATGTTATAAGGCTTGATGTTTTTATGACCAAGGGTGAGTGTGAGATTCAAACCTTAAATCTGCATGTGACTAAAGAGTTTGATTTGGTTTGAGTTTTAATAAAATTTCCAATTATCAATTGACCATATGATTTTATTCTCAATCAAGAGCGGGGTTTATTGTTCAGTTATCGTAGAGAGGGGCACGGGCCGGTTAACCAGGCCCGCCTGGTCTGACTCGGTGGATCACGGGTCAACTGAAAGCAACAGGACCCGGCCTGACAAGCCTTCAAACCCATCAGGTCTGAGCCCAACCCGTTAGGCCCTGCGGGTTTTTCATTTATTTTTTAATTATCATATTAAAATTAAAAACTCAAAGTTGTTGATGGGATTTGAACCATTGGTCAATTTGTAGAGACTTTCACCTCCTAGGCATTCTTTCCAACTTTCTTATGATAATAGATGTTAAAAAAATATATAAAATTATATTTCAAATCAAGTTTTTAAAATAATTCTAAAAATAAAAAATAATTTTAATAAATTAGATGAAGTTAAGACACCTACAAAATTTCAAAATATTTTTTTAAAAAAATCTTCCACTAAATACATTTACACTAAATTCATTTATCTATTTAATTAAATTATTGGTACATTTTTTATGTGATAAATATTAGTTTTTTAAATTTTTTATTGGAGTTGTTAATTATTTATCTATTTATAACTATTGAGATGTATCTAAGATTTGGTTTAATTAGTTATTTTTCATAGCTTATTGTTTATATTTCTTATATATTATTAAACTAAAATCACTTGATTCAATTGATTAGCGGTATTAAAATTAAATTCTTGTGTGGTGTGCGGAGTGATAAAAGTTATAATCCTTGTTGAAAAAAAAAATACATAAGTGATATCGCAACCCACACTAACATTCCATAAAGCCAAATGCTTGTTGCCCTTAAAAAAAAAAAACAAATCACACTTCCAATTATTTATATAAATTTACATTTCAATAGTGTTAAATTAATATCTAACCATAATAGGAACAACCAACTAATGTTGGTAGAGTTGGTTAGAGAATCATATTAATTTGACAAAGGTGGCGGGTTCAATACTCTGGAAGGGAGATTTATTGTTCAAATTTTTTGGCCCGTGCCCCCCTCTAATTATCAATGTCAACTTATTAATATATCTCTAATAAAAAAAACTCAAAACAATGACAAAAACAAGTATATTTTATTTGTTCCTAACAAATGAGGTTTTTTTGCTCAACTTATTAATAACTCCGCACTGTTTGGATTGCCTTGCGTAAACAAAAAAAAAAAACAATCTTTTTTTAAGTCTATCAGAAGACCATCTTTTAGAAGTGCTTTAATTAATAAAATAATCAGTTTAAATTTAGATATGACAATTCATAAATGTTTTTATACTTAAGAAGTTATTTATTTTATTTTTTTGAGGTAAATGTGGATAAACCACAGATTTATTGGAAAAAAAACAATACAGAAATAAAAGCCTCTCACCAGAAGTAAGAGGGTACAACAAACACAACATAAAGTACATAAAAGCAAAAAATAAAAAGAGGGGAAGAGGAAGTCTAGAAAGGCGGAAGGCACCATCTTGCATCTCATGCCTGTCTAAATAAAAGAAGGAGCAACTACTCCTGAGCTATATCATGAGCAGGATTGCCAGCAGTATCAAGGTCTCTAGCACTTAGGAAACTGAGGGAGCGCTTAATTTTCTGCGAAGCTTCATTGAGTGATTGTTAATGTTTATCAGCAACTTCAAGAGGATCATCAGGTATTTTTTTCTTGGAGGAGCGTGGAGGGACAGGAACAAACCCTGCTTCTTCATTCCAGCGTCCAGAAGCTTCTTGGGCCTGTCACTCCTTCTAAGTTGCTTAGGATCAGGAAGAAGTTTTTTTGGAAGATTTTCCAAAATACAGGAGTCATCAGGCACAGGATCAGCTGAAGGTGGATCACAGTCAAATTGATTGAGGTTGTCTTCATCAATAAAAGAGTCCTCATCTTCCATGTCATTCTCCAGGATATTCTCTTCTTCTCCCCAGTCTAGAAGTTCTTCATCAGAGGGAATATCTAATGGAGAATTTTGGGGTGAAGGGTCTTGAGAGTAAAATTTTCCAGTATTGATGCATGGCACTAAAGTCCAACCACCATGAATGAAGATCCATTTGTATCCTTCAGGGATTGGGATTAGCGGGGGAAGGGGTTGAAGATGAGAAGGGAGATTTTCCTTCAAAGATGGGTCAGGTGGTGCTTTCTGGTCAGGATCTGACTTAGAGCGAGTTTGTTGTGTATCACGAGGCATAAATACCTTCCCAAATGAAGGATCAAATATATCCGTTTGTTGTTGATCCTTAGGAATTAAATCAGCATCTAATGGAGGATCAGAGGAATGCTTATCTCGATGCATGATCATCCTGTGAGAATAGGATGGAATAGGATCAGAAGAATGACCATCATGAGGCATCTGATCAGGCGGAGATATGATCAGGGAGCTGATCTCGAGGATTAGAACGATCAAATGAGATCTTATCCTGTAGCTTAATTAAAAATTCTTTTGATTTGCAAGAATAAGTGGAAGTGCAATCACGAGGCAGAAGGGACGATTGCATAGAGCCAAGGAATATAGTGGAGTTCTCATCACGAGACGAAGGAACGGCCTGTGAGAGTCCAGTCATTACATCCCCGCTGTTAGGCAACAGTTTGTCGACTTCCTTGGAGTTCTCATGAAGAACCAGTGGGATCTCTGAGATTCCGGCAAGCTTCCAATCAATAACGGGAGGAGGAGCGTCTCCCTGAGATCCACTTGTCTTAATCCTCGTTGATTAGCCAAGACCGGAGCAGCGCTCAACGGTCTCGCTGGAGGAGATATTGATAGGAGGTATATCAACCGGAGCGACGCTCGACGATCTCACCGGAGGAAAGATGAGAGGTTCCTTACCCTTATCGGTTTTAGGAACATAAAAGGCATTGTGACTGGTCGACGCTGGCTTGAGCTGAGAGCGAGGGTGAGACACCGGTCCTTGAACAACCTTAGATCGGAGAATGTGAACTCCATCATCCTCCAGTTTGACGAGGAAGCTTCTGACGCCAACATCCACCGTGACCTCCAGCGGGAAGTGGACCGAGGGTTTGAGTCTCACCAAAGTTCGCAGGTGTTCCAGGGTAACGTTCTCCTTCTTTTGCACGTAGATCAGGTCATCGATCGGTCGGAGGATCTCGACGATCGAGTCCCAGTTCCAACAATGAAGTGGAAGGTTAGTGATTCTGATCCAGTTATAATTTCCAGCTGCTACCGCGTGGGATCCAAATTTAGCAGTCCAGTGAGAGAGGGAGATGCAGCAGGGTCCGTGAGATGATTTAAGATAGATCGGGCTTCTCTTCACCACCATTGCCACATCTCGAGCAGAGGCCATTGTGAGGATGAAATCGTCTTTGAAGGGAGTTATTTTGTTCAAGCAGTGAGAAAGAGAGGTGTGAAGTGAGCGAGTGCTGGCGTTGCCGGATAAGACTTTAATAACCACCATTTTTTTCAGGTCTTCTTTCGATTTTATTTCTAGAAATACTTTTCCAACCCGAAAATATTAAATTTGGCATATATAATATTTGGCTAATTGAGAGCTTTCCATTTGCTTAGAGCCTTAGACTTAGAGTACTCCATTCTTTATTACTAATTATCATCATCATCATCTTCATCATGACTTTATAATAATATACTCCATCCGTTCTTTTTTATCTATCGTAATTAACCGAATCTCACATACCAAAAAATTTAGTTATTTCACAAAATTTTATACAAAATTAGTTATTTTTTTAAAATTACCCCTAATTTATATCTTAATATTTCTCTCTCATATTTAATTCCAAAAAGAGAATTGAATAAAATGTTTAGGACAATTTTGAAAAAAAAATAATAAATGCTTCTTGATGTTAAAAAAAAATGACAAATAAAAAGGAACATGGATTTATGACAAATAAAAAGGAACAGAGGGAATATACTAATTAATAATGTATAGATCATTCCAACTATTTTAATTAAAATCTTCCTTCCTGAAATCAAAATTAACAAAAAAAAAAGAGACTATTCAAAAATAAATAGTATACATTTTATAAAAAAAGAAGAATTTTAAAAAAATTTAGAGTTCATTCCGTTAGAGAAGTTTTTTTCAAAGCTTTTAACAAGTAGGTAAGAACAAAGGCTAGCCAGGAAAAATTAATCGCTACGAGTAATGATGATGAATGATATAATATGCCTCTTGCAATAAAAAAGAAATACTATTATCTACAAAAGTGTGACATTGGGAAAAAAAAAATTAGATGGTCATTATTATTTAAAATTTTTCAGAATTACTTTCTCCGGGAAAGTTTTAAAACAACACCAAAAACTGAAAAAATCTCTCTCAAGGTGCTACTCCCTCCATTTCTAGGCTAATTTATTAAAATATTGTTTTTTTTAATTATTTTCTTAAATGCGTATTTCCGTAATTATTTACCGAAATACGCATTTTATATTTTTTTTTATTATTATTTTTTAAACAGCCGGTCCCACTCTAATTTTTTAATATTTAAATTTAATTTTTTAAAAAAACAGAGGGGCCCGTTATTTTTTTAATATTAAGTTTTTATTTTTTTAAGAACTACGGGTCCCGATAGTTTTTAAATTAAAAACATTTTACATTCAAACCCTTATAATTTTCATTAATTTTTCTTATAACTTATTTTTTCTCACTTCTACTATGTTATTTTTACTTTCACTAATTATAACCGGCTGTTAATAATTTAAATAAATAATTTTAATATTTTTTCATCATAAGGGGGTTGTTGGGATGAATTATTGGTGGCAATTGGTACCTACCACATTCATGAGAGCCATTGGATGAAATTGATCTTAGCCATCCATTTATTAGGTGGAGGCCTATATAAACCCTCCAAATTCTTTTTTTAAAACACACAAGTATTTCTATAAGAAAAAAATTATCAATATAGAGAAGCTCTTCTTTAAAATTTTTGTCATTGTAGTTTTTTTATTTTCTTGCAATGTTATTTTATTTTTTTACATTAAATCTAGCAAAATTCATATTCTTGTTATACTGAACGAAGGAGACAACCTTGGTCGAGAGGAACACCCGACCAAGGCCCGGTGAGGAAACTCTTGACGAAAGAATAAGTTTCCACTACGGTTTGCTAGTTACTCAATTTTTGATCAATGGACTCGGGTATGTTTTTTTCTATCCATGTTAACTAGTTGACTTTCATATAAGCTTCCTCTTTTGCTTTTTTTATTAAAACATTTTTTTAATTATTTACCGAATTACGTATTCCTATAAGTATTTATGGAAATATACATTTTATATTTTTTTAATATTTTTTTAACTTAACGGTCCACTCACACTTTTTTTCATTTTCTACAACAGCAGAAAAATCACTTGCTTTGGTTTACTATAATGGTTCAATCACTACAAGTGAGGAGACGGCAATATTTTCATCGGATGATCATTCTTGTTTTTATATAGAAAGATGATATCTCTTTAGCCAATTTAAAGAGAACTATTAAAGAAAAATATAGAAATTACGGATGATCAAATAATTACACACATCAAATATCGTATGCCTATTTCCTCAAGTCAAGGTAAGATCTACTATTGGTCTTTCAAATTACATAATGACCGAGATGTTCAAATGATGTTCAGTTGCCATCAAGCATTTCATGATGTTCAAGTTATAGAATTGTATGTGGAGCTTAGTGTTGTGACTTCCACTGGTGGTTTTTCTCAACACCAAATTAATAGAAATGACAACATTCCACCAGAAAGGCTTTCAACAGAATGGAGGGCATGGGATAATCTACAACACAATTTCAATTTCAATTTCACTGCTTCACAACAACCACCAAGCACATCAACACACCATAGAACCGATAACATTACTAGTCATGAAAATGAATTTGGTGAATATGGGAGTTCAAGCGGAGATGATCAAGATGAGGATAACTACACAGACAATAGCGAAGCAAGCTTAGAAGATTACAATGCGGAAGATGCTAACAGACAGAGAGACGGCGTAGAAATGACGATGCCGCCATATGAGCCTCCGGCACATATGAGGGCACTTGATTTAGAAGCAATGTCTGTACCAGAATTTCCTGAATACCCTTCACTATACATCAACACATTAAGAGGGGCAATGGCAGATGGAGAATTGCATGTAGGTATGCAGTTTCAAAACAAAAATGATGCTGTAACAACAATTAAGAATTATTGCTTGCAGAAGTCCGTGGAATATAAAGTAATTGAGTCGGATCCAACTCGGTATTATGGAAGATGCAAGTCATATGGCGATGGATGCAGTTGGAGAGTTCGCGCATCTTATAGTAAGAGGAAGCAAATTTGGGAGATTACAAAATACAGCGGCCCACACACTTGTACAACAGCGATGGTTTCCCAAGATCATTCAAAGCTAGATTCAAACATGATTTCCCATTGTATACAGGCACTAGTCAAGGAGAAGCCATCTATCAACGTCTCTGTTTTGATAGCGGAGATCAGGAACCGATATGGGTACACACCAACATATAAAAAGATATGGATTGCAAAACAAAAAGCGATTGAATCTGCATTCGGTAACTGGGAGGAGTCATACAATGAGTTACCGAAATGGCTAGCAACATTACAACAATTTGTCCCTGGGATAATAATCGATCTCCAGACTCAACCAGCATATAATGGAAATTACCCGGTACGTGATACTAATATTTTCCATAGGCTCTTTTGGAGTTTCCCTTCATGTGTAGAGGCTTTCAAATATTGTAAGCCGGTAGTACAGATAGATGGTACACATCTTTATGGAAAATATAAAGGGACTTTGTTGATGGCAATTGCACAAGATGGCAATAAAAACATTCTTCCAATTGCATTTGCCATTGTGGAAGGAGAGACGTTAGATGCATGGCGTTTCTTCTTAGAGCATCTACTAGCAGACGTGACACCACAAGAAGGCATATGTTTTATTTCTGACCGTCACCAATCTATCAAAGGAGCATTTAGAGCAATTGGCCGTCAGATGAATCCTCCTCACGCCTATCATGTTTATTGTATTAGACATATATCTGCGAACTTCATGCGTCGTTTCAAAAATAAAGAAATGCAACGAATAGTTGTTAACATTGGTAAGTTGTAAATCTAAATTTTAATAGTTTCAATCTCTCATTGTTATTTTTTTAAAAAAAAATTTTTTTTGGTTATTAATGTAGGGTACTCAAAAACATCTCATGATTTTAACTATTGGTATGACGTACTTCGAGACTTTGACATAGAGGCAACGAGGTGGTTAGATAACATACCTCGGGAGAAGTGGGCTCAATCATTTGACATCGAAGGTCGAAGGTATGGTCATATGACCACCAACCTAGCTGAATGTGTTAACTCAGTGTTAAAAGGAACAAGGAACCTTCCTATAACAGCCTTAGTTAAGTCAACTTACTTTCGACTTGCTGAGTTATTTGTAAGGAAAGGTGTACATGCACACGCTCAAATTGCATCAGGTCAAATATTCTCGGAAGTGCTAATGAAGACAATTCAGGAAAATCAACAAACAGCATGTAGCATTTATGTTCGTCAATTTGATCGTGAAGAAAATTCTTTTATGGTAGATGAAATGGCACCACCTCAATGCGGTGGTATAGCTGGTAGTTACCGCATTGATTTGAGAAAACGATGGTGTGATTGCGGTGAGTTTCAAACACTTCATTTTTCTTGTCGTCATGTCCTTGCAGTGTATGCATATATTCATCTACATTGGCAAGCATATGTAGATAATGTTTATAGGCTTCAGACAATTTTTAATGTATACCATAAAGAGTTTCAGCCAATGTCAAATGAGAGATACTGGAACCCCTATAATGGTCCACGTTTATATCCTGATCTTACTAATCGCGAAGACCGACTCGGGGACGTCCAAAATCCAGTAGAATTCAGTAATGAAATGGATATAAGAAAAAGGCGGTCAACCAAAGCGTTGTGGTTTATGTCATGAATGAAGGTCATAATCGTCGAAATTGTTCGAATCGTCACTGGTCCAAGTAGTATGCCATAATGTTTATTGAATTATTTTTATAATATATGTAATTGTTTTAGTTCATTCAAAAATATCAAGTGAGTTTGGTTTAGTTATGGGAGTAATTTTTTTACATGTGAATTTTTTTAAATATTTAAAAATTTTTATTATATTGAAAAAAAATATTAAAATTATTTATTTAAATTATTAACTGTACGGGTTATAATTAGTGAAAGTAAAAATAACATAGTAGAAGTGAGAAAAAATAAGTTATAAGAAAAATTAATGAAAGTTATAAGGGTTTGAATGTAAAATGTTTTTAATTTAAAAACTATCGGGACCCGCAGTTCTTAAAAAAATAAAAACTTAATATTAAAAAAATAACGGACCCCTCTGTTTTTTTAAAAAATTAAATTTAAATATTAAAAAATTAGAGTGGGACCGGCTGTTTAAAAAAAATAATAAAAAAATATAAAATGCACATTTCCGTAAATAATTACGGAAATGCGCATTTAAGGAAATAATTAAAAAAAAACAATATTTTAATAAATTAGCCCCATTTCTAAAATAAATAATTAATCCAAAAAATTATGGTTGGCTTAAAAATCTTTAACTAATTCCATAAAAACTTCTTGGAAAAAAAAGGACCAATCTGAACAAGGTCTACAAAGATCAAGAAGCCAATGACTATTAATAGCTTATGAATGACGCTCTAACAAAATATTATTCCAAAGTAAATCACATAAAAAATCAAAACAAAGTCCCATTAATGTGATGAAGGTGCTACTTAAGAACACTGTTCCTTTCTTGGAAAAGAAGACGATAATCAACAAGTACATGCAAGATGCCAATAAATTAAGAAGATCTCTTCCTTGAAGTGTTTATAAAGTCATATATGTCATTTCTTGTTATTTAATTTGCAAACCTTTTAAATACAAATTCCTTGTGTATGTACTCATAACATAACCATCCCAAAAACCAACATGACAACCTCCACTAGAGAATGCCATGTGATGGACAACGAGATCTATTGAAGGGAACCATTGAAGAGGAGATGGTTACACTCGACCCAAACATTGATCAGAAAGAGCCATGGGAGGCCAGCCTTTACGAAGAAATGGAGAAATTCAAACCTGAAGTGCAGGAACAGCTATGGAATAAAAGATCCATATATCATCTGCCAGCATTCAGCAAGTTGTCGAAAGCCTCAACCGTGTTAACACCTCAAGTCGTTTCTTTCGGTCCCTACCACCACGGTGAACCAAACTTGAAGTTGGTCGAGCACTACAAACGAAAGACACTCCTATATTTCCTCCATGACGCCAAACTTCGCCCAGGAAATGTTATCAATGCAATGAAAGGTGTCGTGGAGGAATTGCAAGCACATTATGAATATTTAGAAGACAAATGGAAAAACAAAATGGAATTTGTGAAACTTATGGTCACCGATGGTTGCTTCATGTTAGAGCTTCTACGAGGCGATTTTTCTAAGTTTCCCACTAATGATCCTATATTTGGTGACCATGCAGCTAGCCACATAATTCCTCATATAAAGAAGGACATGCTTATGCTGGAGAATCAACTTCCATTGCTGGTTCTCAAGACGTTATTATTGGAGGAGAGGAGCCGGAGGAATGAGTCACCAGACTTATTATTGGAGAGGAGCCGGAGGAATGAGTCACCAGAGTCATCAGACTCACCATCAGAGGTAATTATATATGCATAAAAAATATAAATATATATATATATATATTTGGAGAAATCATATTTTGGTTAATTAAACTAGGGGTAATGTGGATGAGTATGAGAATGTAGGTACCCAGTGTATGACTAGGGATGGAGATTAAAGTTGTCACCCAGAGATATGGGGACAAGTTTTAAAATGTAGGTAAGAGGACGAGTATTATAGTACCTTATCCAAACCATACCCATTGCTATCCATATACTTTAATCTTTATTTTTTTATCATACATTTCCTTGTAAAATTATATGTACAGAATAATCTTATTTTTATTAATATATTCGGCATGTTTTTAAAGTATGGGTGACTGATTGGTTAGAGCATAATCTACCAATATAATAAAATACCCTCCTTTCTTCTATATATAGTGTGACGTACGTCTATAATTTTTTGGAAGCCCATCTCAGATTTATCAAACCTGGTAAAAAGGATTTATTTATCTTACACAGATAATACTGACAGACGACCAAGTCATCAACAATCTAGTCTTCAAGTTTTTCGAGATGAAAGGCATGCTTAATAACACCACCCTTCATCTGGGACTACACGTTCTTGACTTGTATAGAAAAAGTTTGTGTGAAACACAAGAAGCTTTTGGTAAGTTTTGGGAAGTAGAGCAGAAAAGGCCATATATATGTACGAATGCTTACCGCAGTGGAGCTGCACGAGGCCGGAGTTCGATTGGAGATATCCAAGAGTTATATAATCAGTCACATAGATTTCCACGAAGGCGTCCTCACGGTCCCAAATTTTGACATCAACAACGCCACAGAATCCACCTTCCTCAACCTGATCATGGCCTTCGAACACCTCCACCCCGGCCTCCGCGATGTGGTTACATCCTACATTTGCTTCTTGGGTGACTTAATTCACTCTGCCAGTGACGTTCAATTGCTCCGGTCTGCCAACATCATCCGTCTTACTGATGTGACTGACAAGGATGCTGCCGAAATTCTGAACAGGCTTACTAAAGATGTCGTGTATGAACCGATCTTTGAAGTTAACTATGTTCGTTTTAGAATAAAGAAATACAGCAGAAGGATATGCGGGAGAGTGAATAGATTGTTGAAAACGAGAGTTAAAAAATGGTTTTCTATCCTCATGAATCTACATTTCAGCAACCCTTGGTCTACTATTGGTATTATTGCTGCTGCGGTTGCGCTGGTGCTCACGTTCATCCAGACTTACTATGCAATTCTCAGCTACAAATATCCCAAGAAGTAACAATATATGTCTGAACAATCCTGCTGCATGCAATAATTGCTATTTGTTATCTCGTACCAAATGGATTGATCATATATAATTAGATTGACTTCCCAGATTGTGCGGTGATCATTGCATGCGGTTCTTGACGAAATTATTAATTCGGTGCAAACAGTATTCATTAGGTATGCAGATGATGATTGAAATGCGTCTTATTTTGATGTATGTGTGATTGATGAGTGTTTTTTTTATATATTTAAACTATTTTTTAATTGTTTGTGTGTCTGCTCAAATATGTTCCTAAACATATATTTGTTGGTTTCTCCTGTACGTTGTCAAAATAAACTTTAGTTTGATGTTTTATTTTTTTTTATTTTTTATTTTTTTATTTTTAGTTTTGCATAAAACACATAGATAGAAAAAAAAATCATCTAATTTTGCATACCATAACATATAACGATTAAGAAGAGAAGAATCCAGAAATGTGATTAATTAATTAATTAATTTTTACTTTAATTATCTCAATTGTGCAAGAAAATAGATTAACTGACATGCACATTTTATATATGTGATTAGTTTATATTTCTTCTTTTTAATAAATTTGTGGTTTATCCACTTTATTCAAAAAAAAAAAAAATTGAACAAAACTAGCATACATAAATGGAAAGCCAAAAAAGAAAAACAAAATGAAGCTTAACGCATTGATTTATATGAGTCTGTATTGATTACAATAATTCAAATAATAGTTAATATCACAAATCATCCGTTTTTTTTATATATAATCATCTGGTTTTTTTACTAATCAAATACTAAAGGGTTATTCCATCCTTTTTTTAATAAAACTTAGTTATTTTAATAAATATTTCAATAATTTTTAAAATAATAATAATATATGAATATTAAAATAGATTCATTTAAAAATAGCACATGAAATTAAAATTTAACAAAAACAATATAACAACTGTCTCTTTGCTATATGCAGCAGGGGCAATGGTGTGTTTTACATTTTTCTCATTTTCTATTTTTTTTAATAAATATGGATAAACCATTGCTTTATTCAAATAAAAAACTGAATTCCCATTTTATAATTAATATAATAAACACTATTAAATAATAATAATAATAATAATAATATATGCATATACATTGATTGATCTTCCCAAAGCTCTTTGGCTTATATCTCTTATTCATTACTTTTAAAAAATCATAAAATTTTACCAACGAAATATTCAAAACTTACAATAAGGATAAATAAAGCAAACATATTGGGAAAATAAATTGCACCCCCTAATTAAATCAAATCTGTTACCAAAACGAACTCTTTAATAATCAAGCAAAACGGGTGGATTAAAATTCATGCAAAACCAAAGGCCATGCGCAGAAGTTGCTCCTCTATAAATTACTCGCAAACCCTCTCTCAAAAGTGCCACACTTCCTCTTCTTGCATGCCTACTACCATGAAGGCATTCAAGGAGGTAACCTAATATAATACTATATATATATATATATAATCAAAATGAAATTTCCTCACAAAATGATTATAAATAAATAAATTTATTTTATTTAGAAATTCCTCAATGTTGCCATCATTAGAGAGCATTCATTTTTCATGCATTGCCGACAAAAAAATGATTAAAATGAAGTGATGACTAATGTAATGCATGCATTGATTGTTTCAGAGGAAGGAGTGGACGCCGGTGCCGGAGTTTGGAGAATGGGACCGGAACAATGGGTCACCGGATTATTCGATGGTGTTCTCGAATGCTCGTGCGAATAGGAAGCAGAGGAAGACAACGATCGACCGTTCGAGCTTCGCAGCATCTACCGACGATGAACTTATACTGCCACAAGGTCACCAGCCACTTCCATCCCTTCCGCCACCGCCACCACCACCTCCTATGGTGATTTATCTATCTTTTTAATTTTTTTATTATTTTTCTTGTTATTATATTATTCTAAGATAATTCATTGCATAAGAATGATATTCATGATAATTAGCTTTCTGCATTTTATTTCCAAAGCTATATCACAAAGCAATGATTTTTTGCTTTTTGATCTTCATGCATGCATGCATGCATACGTAAGGTTGGCAACATTGAGGAAGTTTATATATTCATGTGTGGGGTTTGAATGTATATCTTTAAAGAAATATAATTGTCCATGATCAACGGATTCTTGCCTATTAATTAGTACTGGGTATTTTTTTTAAAATAGAATGTTCGTTTTGGGAGGACTTAAATCGAACTTCAAAACCAACTTAAAATAAGACAAAGATATATTGAGATATTAACTCTACGTTTGTGCTTTCTCTTAAATCAAAAACTACCTCAATTACAGGAGACAAACTCAAGATAGAGTGGG
The DNA here is from genome assembly GCF_009730915.1 of Dioscorea cayenensis subsp. rotundata. Classification (NCBI taxonomy): domain Eukaryota; kingdom Viridiplantae; phylum Streptophyta; class Magnoliopsida; order Dioscoreales; family Dioscoreaceae; genus Dioscorea; species Dioscorea cayenensis. The sequence goes on from NW_024087733.1 coordinate 23,696, forward strand.
AGATAAAAGAGTTTATAATGTTTAATATAAAAATTTTAAAAATTAAGAAAAAGGAAGATATAAGAGAAGGGAAGTTAGAGATCAATTGTCTTTCCAAAGAAATTTGCTTTCTTGGGAATTTATTTGTTGTTTTTCTTGTTGTCGATCGTTTTTCTTTGGTAGTTTTTCAATTTATTTAATAAAGCCAATTTGATATTTTTTTTATGCTTTTAGTTATTAGAAAATCTATTGTTTATGGTTTGTCTGCTATTCATTCAATTTATTTAATTTCTTAATTTTTTTAATTGTGATTAAATCTACATACGTATCATATTTACTCGGGATAACCCAATGGTATGACATCAAAGTGTAAGGGGAGGTCATGAGTTCAAATCTCTCCCCCAACAGTATTGTTTCCCATACTGTTCATACACTGTTCACCCGGGATTTCTATACTATTCTCATACTGTACATATACTGTACATCCGGGTTCCAGTACTGTTTAGTACTGTTTATATTCATAAAAAAAAGGCGCCTGTCGTCTATTATTCAAAAAAAAAAATCTATTGTTTATTGTTTATTTACTCGGGTATTTTCAATCTTACAAGTATATACATACACAAATCCAAATATTGCATTGTCTGTGATTTTACTCATATCAAAGGTATCCCAATAAAATTATATTTTTATTTTTTTTAAAATACATACATAAAAATTTATCAATATAAATAAAGTAGGTAGAGGTGCAATCAAGTTGAACTGAGTTTTGAAGTGTTCAAGCTTAGTTCTCCCCTTTTCCTCTTTTCTTCTTTTTTTTTTTTCTTTTAGATTCAAGTCACACACCCCTTTGATCAGGTTAGATATTAAGAATTTAACGAGTATTGAGACCTTACCAATTCTTATGGATTCGGCTACCCGACTCACTCGGATACATGGTTGGTACACTCCTTCGTCTGTTAGCAAGTGCACGAATCATCTAGTAATAAAATACTCAAAGGGTCGGATAATCATATCCACAAAAAATAGGAATACTAATAATTACCGTAGCTTGGCAAAATTAGTTGTAGACTTAAGCATTCATGTTCAATTTGAGCTCGAATTTCTAAGGTCGAGCTCTACTGGGGTTGGTAGAGTTACGCTCAAACTTAATTTGAACCCTTTCAAAAAATATAAAAACAAGCTCAAGACAAGCTCAGCTTATAATATGCTCCTATTAGACCTAGAATATTTATAAAATACTTATAGCATATACATATAGAATAAAAGAGTTAGGTTCATTTAGTAGGCTCGCAAGCCTTAATGAGGTGAATAATGTGGGCTCAAGTTTGACTCAATTAACTATTCAAACTTGAAAGTTGCTCGGCTCAAGTGATAAATTAAACTTGAGCTCAGTTCAAAAAATATTTGTTTTTGATGAAAAAGAGCCAAGCTTATGTTCGGCTTGTTAATGAACTCATTAAGCCTGTTAGATCTAGAATATTTATGAGACATATAGCATACACATGTGATGGGAATTAAGCAACAATCTCAATAGATTGAAAACAAATAAACAATCCCCAAGCTTGCTAGATGAAGGAGAGCAACCTAAACAGAGCAAAATTGCAATCACATAAGACACCAAATTTTTATGTGGAAACCCCTTAAATCAAAGGCGAAAAAACACGGGTCAATCTTGACCAAGCTAAGCTCCACTATGATCAAATTCAGGGTACAAGAGAGTCTCAAGAACGAGCATAAATCAGAAAAATACAACTTGACCAAAACAATAGCTAAAACAAGCTATATAGGAAACAAAAGCAATATTTTGTAGCTTCTGTTTTGACCCTCATATCTCGAGCTAAGAGAAGCCAAATCACAAACTGTCTGGTGGAAATCAAGCTTTGCAAGTCTCGAACGTGCCCACAAAATTTTCAGCTCAATCGGACATCGTTTGACCCTCCAAACACCAGCTTGAAGTTGTTGCCCCTGTCAAATCCGAACCCTGCGAAAATCTGTTGTTTTTATCTTTGCGGATGCTATCTCTCCAGATTTTTTTTCACTCTCTTAACCCTAATATGATGGAAAACACTTAATAAAGTGAACCCTAATGGGCTTGAACCATTTGGGCTTTTCTCCACATAGGAAGGGAGCCTAATACCCAACAACATGTAGAATAAACGAGCTCATGTGGTTAGGCTAATTAAGCAGGTTCATGTGGCCAAATTGTGTGATGCTCGAGTTTAGCTCGATTAACTATTTGAGCTTGAAAGTCGAGCTCAATTTTGACTCCAGCTCTGCTTGTTTCCTTAATGAATGAACTTTTTTCGAATCGAGCTCCAAGTATGTTACAAACAGCTTGGTTTGTTTGTAGCTTTATACATAGTTTTTTTCAGCTCAATTTTATTCATGAAGAATTCATCTTTCCTGAGGTTATCTGTGGTATAGTATTATGCTACTCTCATAATTTAGTAGAATACATAAATATGTAATTAAAAGAGTAGATTATGAATCTTTTTGGGCTTCTTAAGATTAGAGATTCCAACTTGTGTAAAGCTTTACTCTAGATATTATATATCCTAATAAAATTTTCCAAAACTTTTTACTGCTTTTGATGGTCTATGATCATTACATTAGTGATTCTAATGAAGAACTTTATAATACAAATATAAAGTAATTGCATATGTTTTTTAATTAGCGCTTAATTTATCAGCGAATAGATACCTTCGAAAGAATTAACTAGGACATTATTCAAAAAAAAAAGAATTAACTAGGACACTAGATTAACTTATGTAACCAAAACTTTAGTTTTTATCTTAATTTTCTAATTTAAATAAAATAATACGATGTAGAGTTCAGCAAAACCAAAGGGTTCATATATAGCCCAATGACATCAGCCGCGAAAGTGTTGGTGAAAGACATTCAAAAAGTCCTAATTTAAATTCAGCTAGATGTAGCTGTGGGAATGAGCCCCCAGTTATAGGTTTTAGTCTTACAACCCAAATCTCATGTCAATTAGTGAAAAAGCATGAGCTAGATATTCAATTCTCAGCCCGTGCTCAGGGCTCTAACAGCATGTCATATTTATCAAAAAAAAAAAAAATCCAACAAACCTTTGATTCATCTGATCATAGAATATAAATGGCGTTATTTTAAGTAGAATTAAATTCATGTTTTGTTTAAATAAATTATGAGTTGTGTGTTAATTTGACATATTTTTTATATTCACTGATCATGCAGGGAAGAAAGCGGAGGCACTTTCGGAGCTATTTTAGTTGCTGTGTGATTGTCTGATTTGAGCAACAACATTCAATTGTTGTTTAATACATTAAAAAAACATAAATTTGTTTTGTTCTTTCAAAATGTGGAGAAAATTTTCTTTTGCATTGCCATAATTGTTTAAACCATTGTAATATCTTCTATTATTGTTTAGATACATATATATATATATAAAGAAAAAAATAACTGAACAGCATCCATTGAATATATTAAACTCTTGATCGCAAGCATGTTGCAATGTGATATTTGCTTGTATTGTTGATGTTCAAGTAAATGTTTGCATGACTTTTTATAAACGGGACAAACACATATACAATTAAGAGTGTAACATAATCACAAATTGATCATCTGGTTATGAACATTCACTTTAACAAAACTCTAAAATGCAACAATCATATAGTAGTATAAAAAATTAAGTTACAAACCCGCTCTACCATCGAAAACCCTTTAGCACCACTGCACCAGACATTTTAAAACCAAGACTTGAAGTTGTGAGACCGGTTCTACCCCCAAACCAGAAATTTTTCCATTCTCATACATGCAGCAGGCCAGACGGTCAATTAAATTATAAAAATATTACAGTATTTGTTTACGCTTATTTTTTTTTAATTATTATTTTTCAATACATGCAAAATGAATTGGTTTAATCCAAAAACTCGTATCACCTTTAAAAGACAAATATTTTGACAAAAGGAACCTAAAACACATGAGGAAACTATGCAACTCACAAGAAAATGGACCATGATAATCTATATATATGCACATGCATATAATGCATGCAATGCATACGCCATACGGAACAAGCATCTTCTTAGAAACCAAATCAATTGAGCTTGGCTCGTTTACTGAACTAACAATAATCGCTTCAGAGACCTGAAAAAAACAAACTTGCAATGCACTTCAAAAACGAATCATGGTTAAGAATAGAATACCACCAATTTTCAGTGTGAAATTGAGCAACTCTGGAGAGTATATAATCTTCTCAACATCAATACAAGCCAAAAGTAACTAAAAATGCATTCATGTTTTCTTCTCCATCTCAAAAATCCAAACACTAGAAGTCGGCTACCTTCGAAAATCATCTCTCACTCTCAAAAGTTTTTCTCGGTTTTTTTACCTTCTCTTTTGTTCTTTTTTCTACAATTCGATGTCCTAGATAGGGCAGGGTGGCACTTCAAGAGTTAAACCAGCCTGAATCTGACCCCAGCCAATAAGTCGCCAATGCTTCTCGACACGCCGGCTGAGAGCGACCTTCTCTCCTCTGCTCGTGCACACTGGTGCGGTGAGCTGAAGTTTAGCAAGATCATTCTTTACAGCAACTACTCTGGCACCAGTTGACATGGACCCTATGTTGAGCATGAGGATTTCACCCTTGGCTAACTTTGACACCTTGCTTTGTTTCTCGGTGCCCTTCGTCCTCACTCCCAAAAGCCTCCGAAGCAGGAAAAAGTTAACCTTATGATAAATTACATGGTTAGAGGATTAGAAAACACTTGAGAGTAGATAGCTAGGTGTGTAGTATCAAATCACCAATTAACGATAACTGAAGGCTTACATAATGTCTTGCTTACCTCCAGCTCAACAAAGACATCAGGAAGTGAACCAACTTCCCCAAGAACCTGACCCACCAGCCTATCGGCACGAGTCAATGTGGGATCCATTGTAGTCCCTACTCCGATTAGACCTCCAGGAACTGCAAATTGGAGCTCATTTTGCTCGGCATAAAGTGAGACAATCCGTGAGTATATTGGAGTGCACTTTATATTTCCACTTTCATCTTTGACAACAATACCAGGGCGCACTTCAATGAACTGGTTCACCTTCAACACTCCCTATAATAACATCAATGTCAAGAAATAAGCTCAGCAGCAAGATAAATGACGAAGAATGATGAAGCATTGCAATGGTTGTCTTCAGTCTAAACTACTCTAATTATATTCACCAAACAAAACAAGACATGACTATGTGGTAGCTTACCCTGAGAATACTTCCACCAGCAACACCACCTTTAATCTCATCAACCTCAGACCCAGGCTTATTCACATCAAATGATCGGATGACAATCATGTTCGGGGGTGAAGTGAAGTTTCTCTCTGGAATGGGGATCTTCTTAACAATATTCTCACAGACAACATCAATATTGTATTTCAGTTGAGCAGAAATAGGGACTACTGGCGCCCCATCAGCTATAGTGCCCTGCAAACGTTAATCCAGATAAGAAAGTCTAAGATGTTTCAAAGAAATTATTGAATATAAAATCTTAGTATGTACCATCTTCAAACCTTGAGGGCCATATAGGTCAAAAGACTAACCTGAATAAACTTCTGGATAGATTCATGTTGATTAATTGCTGCACTTTCCTGAATGAGATCAATCTTATTCTGCAGAATTATGATGTGTTGGAGACGCATGATCTCAACAGCAGCCAGATGCTCAGAAGTCTGAGGTTGGGGGCAGCTCTCATTACCAGCTATCAGAAGCAAAGCGCCATCCATGATGGCAGCTCCATTAAGCATTGTAGCCATAAGAATGTCATGACCCTATTACGGGAAACATGAAATGGAATAATTAGCAATTCAACACAGAAAAGAGGCATGATAATAGAACCATACAATCAGTATGTCCACATGACTACAATATCCATCTGGTGCTTTCACTTTTAGTTATATACCTAGAAGATTTGGATTGTAAAGATAGATCATTATAATAGAAGGGAAACAGAAGAAAATAATTAAGCAATATTGGCGGATTTAGCTACATATAAAAGTACTTTGTTTGTGGTTTCATGAAGTCCGCCAGTGATGCATGCTTAGAAACAACAAAAATGAGGGAAATAAGCAATATTCTCTAGTGTGTTTACTTCAAAGAAACGGGCTATGAAGAATAAACAGATTTACTCAGCATCTTTTGCGTGCCCATACAAGTTAAAGCATAGGATTCATTGTGCAAATTGATAGCGAATTCATAACATCCAAGTGTAGACTACTCTGAACATTGGCATGCTGATGAAACCTAAACAAATTTATCCTGGCAATCAACACTAAAAAAGCAAAATAAACATGCGCTACTTATTTAATGGGGACTTACTCCTGTGGCTCTGATTTTGCAACAGATTTTCCCCCCTGCAGGGAACTTCCATTTGCCTTTTCTCCTAATTAACCATTCCCCTAAATCACTCTTTACTCAAGATAATTTCATCTTCTAGACATAAAGATAGCATGATAACATATCAACCTAGTTCAGCTTTTCCATAAGCATTGAACATTTGTTACCATCAAGCAATAAATCAACAAGGCCATTTACCATCAATCAAAGAAGCCCTTTAAGTCCTCAAGTCAAACTAACATCATGTTCACATCTCCCATGATAAAAGAGTAATCATATTCTCAGTGTTATCTTCAGCATTACAATTCTTAACCACATAACTCAGTGCCTAACTCAACAGTTGCAGATCAAGTTTTAAGAAAAGATAAGTCCTCTCACCGGGCAATCCACAAAAGAAACATGCCTTAAAAGCTTCATTCTAGCATTCTCAAATCCTGGCACATCACAAAGAGGACTGTCCTCTTTTCCACTCCCGTATGCCCTGCGAATTGTATAAACCATAATGACTGGAACAAAAATAAAATATCGAAATTCATGCGACCATAAAGACAAACATACTTATAGCACATAGGCCGAGGGCATCTATCATCTTCGCATTTATAAATTTTGGCATTAGCATATCCCAGCTTGATGGTAATATTGCGCTCCAACTCATTCTTGAAACGAACAGTCTGCACAAATCAAAGAATCTTATTCAATACAGTGACATAATTCTTCTAAAAAACTTGGAAAATATGCAAAATTGACATCCATGAAGGTACAAATTTTGGAAGAAAAACATCAAAATCGCTCAGCCACTGATAACATGAGGGAAGGCCACGTTCATTGCAATTTTGATGATATTAAGAACTAAAACCTGACTTCAGGGAATATAAACAATATCTGCTATAAAAATAGACAACTTTAGAGAACATATAAGGATCAAAAACACAACTGAGAGATGTGTGGTTAGGCTTCTTTTTTTTGTCAAACAGAAAATTGATAGAAATGATACCTCAACCATTTAAAAACATTTCCAACTTTATGTGCATGTAAGAATTATTTTAGCAAGCATATACAACATTTAGTCATTAATTACTAGCATGAAATAGATACATATAAACCAAAGGGAACTGGCAGAGACAACCTCAATTACTTCATCAAGACTACAATTAAATAAAATAAATAAATACAATATTCCAATGTCTGAGAGTAACAACAAGAAAAAACATTAAAATAAATTTATTCACCTGAACACCAGAAATAGCTTTAACAACAGTTGACTTTCCATGAGCCACATGGCCAATAGTACCTGTAGATTGATCAAACTAATATCAAACATCATGACAGTACTAAAACAATGTTTCTACCAGAAAAAAAAAACAGAAAGCAATAGCAAAATCAAAATGGCAGACTGAGAAGAAGAAAAAAAAACAGACACTCAGAACTATTTGAGCAGGCACCATAGCTAAAAGAATTATCAATAGGAAAACAACGAAAAATGCTCCCACAATGGGCAGTTAGTCTCCAAATGAGAGGTTGAGCTTTCAAGGCCTTGTCCACATTTCCCAAAATATAAAAGAATAAGTTAAGTAAATAAAAAAAAGGAAAACAACAGAATAAAATGGAAGAAAAAATTGGATGAAAGGTGCAACAATCTCAAAAGCTTAGAGTTAATCAAAATACCTTCGAGTCTTTGACAAAACATGATCTATCACCAATAGAAGGGGTAAAGATGATTTGCAACTAATCAATAATTAATTGTGACTAATCATAAACTTTGTTCTTCTCCATCTAACCAAAGTGCCGGAAGCTTTTGTTGCTACAAGCCCCCACCAAAGGCACCAACTTTCCGATTCTGGACTACCCAAAGTTGAGGCAATGAACTAAAAGAAGCATTTCTAGCTACTGTTTTTTTTTCCCAAAACAAGCCTTGAAACTATACGCAAACCCTCGGGTTCTCAGAAAAGCACGCAAGGTGATGAAGAATCAAAAGATTAGGAGATAAATTAGGTCAAATGACTGCTTATGCGATCATTCACCAAGTCAAAACATCAACAACAATAATGAAACAAAAATAAAAAAAAAAGGGGGATAGCTTCGATTGAAATCCTAAAGGAAAGCAGAAGAGAGACAAACAAAGCTCACCAATATTGATGGTAGCCTGGCGAGAAATCACTTCAGGAGAAAGGGGGTGCAATTTAGTGACATCGAGCTTGCTGAGATCCTGCTCCATCAATCCCTTGCGCGACATGGTTGCTGGCGATGAAGAAATTGATGATGTGAGACGAATCAACAGCCAAATCTTGCGAGAAAAAGGATCGAATCAAGAAGAAAGACGAAGAGATTGGGGATGAACGAGGTACCTGAGAGAAGAGAAGAGAAAGAGAGAGATCGATGAGCGGCGGAGGAGTTGGGGCGGGGGCGGGGGCGGCGAGAAGAATCCGCTGCTCGTCGAGTAGGTTTCCTCAATATCTCTCTGCACTGCTGAGTCCTTTCTGGAACAAAACCCGATCCGATAACATAAATAGATCCGATAACAAAATTTATATATATAAATATTATAAAATGACAATTCGTTTTCTAGCCCACAATAGCAGTTCGATCGCCCATCTGACTAGCCCACGATAGCCGTTCAATCTCCCATCTAATGACTGTTATTTCATTAATAATACTGATATCGTGTTTAGTTAGTGATGCTAACACCAGTACCCCGGGTTATTATAATTATAATAAAATAATATTATTAGTTGATGATCTAACAACTGTCGAGATGTTCATAAATGACTAATAACTAAAATTGTTAATAAAATATTTATAATATTTATATATTTAGATTTTTTTTCTTTTAAATTTTTTTTAAGAAATATGGACAGAAATTAACAAAATCATGTAAAATATTGAAGTTAATTTATACATGTATAAATGATGTATTTATGGATCTTCTTAAATAATTAAAATGAATTTTTTGAATAATTATTTTGAAGGTTATCTTGTGTAATTTTCTATTCATTGATAAATATATATTTTTTTATTTTAATACTGATTCAATTTCAATTTGTGAGATAAATTCCCATTTTTAAAAAAAAACTTTTGAAAATGTGGATGGATTATTTTATTTTATGATGTATATTAAAAGTTAATTTCTGCACTTAGGGCCCATTTGGTGATTTGCAATAAAAGACTTTCCATGCAGAGATCGTAAAGTTTTTCCCTATAATTAGTAACAAAATAATGTTTAGTATTTATAATGAAAATTATAATTGAAATGCATATAAATTTAATTCTTTTCGCTTGGTATGAATAGATTTCTATAAAAAGATATATCCATTCTCAATTTTGCCTCTTAATTACTCTAGTTAATAAAGTTTAAAAAAATTATATAAAAAATCAAAATCCCACCACCAAATCCCTTGTAACATCAAATGAATTCATTAAAAACCATACAAAAAGCTAAAATCTAGTTTTAAAAAGATAAAAATATAAAAAAACATAAAAAAATAAAAAAATATATATATTAAAAAAATCCAATGAGTGATCTCCCCTGGGGGACGTTTGGTTCGTAGTAATGTCATATTACTATGTAACTAGATTACCATAATAATATGGGTGGGAATATTATATGATTGGGAATATTGTGGAAATTTGATATAATCATGTTTAATTGAGAACTTTTATTACCATCAATAGTTCATTATCCGTATTTGATTCATGGTAATCAATTTAGTAAAATATAAAAAGTAATGAGATTACCATAGTAATCCAAGATAGACACCAAATTTCGTGGTAATAGGATTACCAACTTTCTTAATAATGTTCTTATGTTGGTAATGTGATATTACCATCATATTACCATCGATGTAATGTCAAACGTGGTAATATTTTCAAATTACCACGTAACACATGGAAATCTTTTTGCATTACCGCAAACCAAATGACCCCTTTGCGTTTTGAAAAGAAAAGAAAAACGAATGAGTTTTGCTCTAGGGTTTTCAAAAGCAAGAAAAAGATAAAGAAAAAATTTTACTTTAAAGAAGAGTAGTTGTTGTACCTTGTCCTGATTTAGACCTCGGGCCTATTTAGATTTTTATGCTTGCATTAGGGGTAAAATGGTCATTTAGTAGTAGTGGCATTTTTGCATGTTTGCATAATTGCTTTTATGTGAAAAATCAGGGGCAATTCCGTCATTTGGATCCATTCTCTATGATTTTTCTATTAGGAGGGCAATTAGGTCATTTCCTATATTAAAAAAAGAGAATGAATGAATGAGAAAAAGGAACCAACCTGTCTCCTTCTTCATTTTCTTCTTCTTTGTTTCTTGTTCGGCCGGCCTCAACGTGAGAAGAATTTTTCATCCAACAAACTCAAATACGAAAATCCTTCCTCCCTCACTCTTGAATTCGGTAAGCCTTAGATCCAATGTTTTTATTTTTTATTTATCCCATATTTTCTTGTTTTTTGAAATGTATAAAAACTTCAATCTCTCCATGGATTTGATGGTTTATAGGCTTAAATTGAAGTCGATGATTTTATGATTCATGTGTGAAAATATTGTTGAAGAAATTTCTTGATTTAGTGTTGTAAATTGGGAGAAAGGCATAGTATAAGGTTCGGTTTATTGTAGCAACCTCGAAGTTACTGTAGCGCCGAAATTTTTGAGCCTTTTCTGGTGTTTCTTTGGTCCACATTGAAGCTCTTCTTACACTGAACTCATTGGAACTAAGTTTACTCCATTCTGAGGTCGTTTGGGTCCAAAATGATGATGTTTTGCCCTAAAACCCTAAGGTTTCGTATTAGACATGTATAATTGCATTTTCATGCATTTTTTTTTGTTATCATTCTTGTGTTCATTAGAATTTGAATTCCCTGCTTGTATCTAGGTGGCGAAGCGTCCTCTAAGGGGAAGGAGCTCGCCGATCAGTGAACGCGTCTGGGGACGAGACGATTGGTTCTGTGAGTGGTTAAATTTATAATTACATAGATTTAATAAGAGTACTAAAGTATTTCTTCATATGTTTTATCACATAAATTTGATGATAAATTGGTTTCCTTGATATATATTTTGAGCACAAATTTACTTGAAATGGTTAAACCTAGAATGCTTATACCTATTTATTTTGAAAGAAATATGTTTACTTGCATCTCCGTATTTATATGCAAATGAGATATGGTTTGATGTACAATTCCGTATTTATATGCAAATGGAATATGGTTTGATTTATATTTCCATATTTATATGCAAATGGAACATGGTTTGATGTACATTTTTTGGTTTAAGCATTGTATGATGGATTCTTTGAATTGGAAGTTGGAAAGAATTATATTGTGGCATTCAGTTTTGATGGGAGACGGCGTTGTGGTTAACCCTGGTCAAGAGGTGAGCGGAGCCATTAACATGGGGTTCTTTTATGTGAGAAACCAAGGGTCATCACACGGGGATCTCAGTGACCAACACCAAGGAAAGGCAACCTTTTTAAATTTTAAAAAGTTTTAAAACTCCTTGACGATCCTATAGCTAGTCGCGGCCACGATTAGCGTGAGAATTGTTTTAGGCCAGCCTGTATTTTAGAGCTATGTTCATTGTGTTTTTAAAATGCTATTTGCTTTTACTATTGATGAAACTTGTGTTACTTGTTAATATGTTAAATACTTGGAATTGATTTTATACATTATTATTCTTGTGGAATTACTATTTAAAATACTTTATCACTCTGTTATATCTATGATGTCACTACTCACTTGGTAACATCTGTTACTCACCACTCCCCTTTTCTTCTTTTTTAGACTGCGACGTTAGACAGAGTTGTGTTGTGCAGATAGTAGAGTGATTTATCTGTTCTCCTTGTTTAGGTTTGTTATAGTGTGCATGTAAACTTTATGGATCCACTAGACTTGACCTTTATATGGTGTTCATGTATTTGTATTTTCTGGTTGTATCTGAAAACCCTAGTTTGTACCGTTGTTGATGCTACTCATGTTTAGGGTCCCTAGTATAAGGGAACCTTATTGTGATCTTATTATTATTATTATTATGTTGTCTTCTAACTTTGTACTTGTGATAATAGGTTTATATTGAGCCTTACAACGACCTGAAGATGGGGCCGTTATGGGACCCATTTCTTGTTGTCGTGGCGGTTGCGACGTGCCCAGTTAGGTTCAGGGCGTGACAGTAGTATTGGAATTTCACTAGCCAGATATTTTCACAGCCACTGTTTAATCATTTTCACACCCTCCCCCTATAAATCATTTTTTTCCCTTGTCAAAGAGAAAGTAATTATATGAAGACCTTTACTTTGCATAGTTCATATTAAAACCAAACGTGTGAAAGTTTTTCACAGGTTTTTATTTTCCCTACAAAGTTGTTACTTTCCCACATACCAAGCAACCCCACAATGTTGGTTTAGTTTTTATATTAATATATATATATATATATTAAAGTAAAATTTGTAAATATAGAGGTAGATTAATTTATCTTATAACATATTATTAGGTCTAAAGACTTGAGTTGGCATTAAAGAGATAACATGGCATAAAAGATGACGTGGCAATGATGATTTGGCAAAAAGGAGAAGTGACAAGTATGAGGATGTGGCTAACGCATGGTGACATGGCATATAAAGATATGAGTGCTAGAAGATCATGATGGGAGACTATGTTTAGAGAAATTCCTCTCAATGGTTCATGTGAAAAATAACTATTTTTTGAAAGAGCATCAAGAAAAAAGGATCTCTCTAAGAGCAAGTTTACCTTAGGTATGATTTTATGTATCTTTGGTAAGATCCAAAATGATGAATTATATCTTTGATAAACTCCTTTTATAAGAGATCTAATTTTAAAAGAGATGAATAATCTATTGTTGCCAAAAATAGAAGATCATCATGGACTAAAAGATAGTAAGAAGGCTAATTCTCGATGAAGCTATTCAAGGAGACAAATCACATATGGGAGATTGATTGAAATTGACTTGATATTTGATTGAAGATTTGAAAATCCAAGCATGGATGAATGGAGATCATACTCGAAGATATTGAAGGCTAAACTTGGATGACATGAGGTCAAGTTTAGTAACAATATTTCCATGATTCAATCGAAGATCACATGAGAAAACCAAACTTGGATCAAAGTTTGGAAAAAAGATTAGGAGATCTTCGGTGACCATCTTTGGTGAGATGGTTGTGTATGCCTTAGTAGTCGCATCCCTCGGGAGAGGGGACCTGCTGAAGTGACGTGAGAAAGGAAGCAGTTGCAGGTAGGAGGTGTTCGGGACGAGTTAAGTGCTACAAAGTGGACTGAAGGAACCGGGAGGGTTGAAGGTGTCGCAAGTTTGGTTGCAAATGGCTATAACTCAGTCATGTTCAGTAAGGTGGGTAGTGTTGCAACTGGGTGTTGCAACATCTAACTTTGAAAGGTGTCCAAGTTAGGAAGCCGCGGAGAATTGTAAAAGAGGAAAGGATCTAATGGACGTAGGTGCGTCTATATAAAATATCATGCTTGAAGATTTAGGATGAGCCACGAGTGAGAGACTCTTCGGTGAGGGTTGAGGAGAGTGGCCATTGGGGCAATCTTAAGAGGTGTTCTTTGTTTTGAGTAAAGGAGTGTTGTACTCTTTATTCTATCACTTCTTTTAGTGGATTGTTTCTCAGACTTGGCCCCCAAAATGTAGGCAAGGTTGTGTCAAAATGGATTAATTTTTTATAATATATTAAAATTATTTTCTAGCATTGTTATTTCAATTCTAACAAAATAATTTTTAAAAATATGGATGTATGTTTTTTTTTATCTTATAATATATTTAAGTTAATTTATATAAAAATAATTTATTCGGATAACATTTAATTTCTCAAATTAATATTTTTTAAATAAAACTACTAAGAAGATTATTTTGTTTTGTAATGCATTAAAGTTAATTTTTGTTAATTTATAAATTATTTATGTAAATAGTATCTACAAATATAAAGTTTATATAAGTTTTTCATTTTTCATATCACTTCACTGATTTAATTTCTGAGATTATGATTTTTAATAATTAACTTTTCAATATCACAAAAAAACTAATTTATTAATTAGATCGACACTAACAAGACATAATGAACATTATTAGAAATTAATAGCATTAAGATAGTTTTTATGATATTTTTACACACTACTTAAAAAAATATTTAATAAAAAATTAGTTATTCTTTACAAAAGGGTTGCATATTCATTCCTTAACTAAATAAATTAAAAATTTTGTATATGCACTTTATTTTTAGAAATGTAACAAGCCACAAGCTAATCCATGACTACTTGTTAATTTCTCTTATATATGTATTGTCTGGGGTGGTTATATATGTATTTTAGAATTTTCAAAAATCAGTTATTTCTCTCATACATAACCACTATGGCATTATTTGCTTTAATGTTAATTGTTAACTATATATATATATATATATTGTCTTTTGTCTTTTTATAAATTATTTTGTTATGTTACCAAATTTGTAGAGAAGAAGGATTCATGCAATAATCAAAAATTTGTTTTGACCCTTTAAAATATTGACCCGCAAAGAAAAATTGAATTTTATGCACAATTTTGTGATTTGGTAGAATTATATAAAACACAAGACTTCAAATAACATACAAGTTAAAGTACAAGTTAAATTTTATGCTAAAGATCAATATTATAAATACTGAAAGTTTTCCAAAATAAAGTTTTATATTTACATCATTTGTTAATATTTTGGTTACAAATAAACTTGATGAAAGGAATTGTTAAGGAATTGTTTGGTAATTATTTATGCCTTACATTTGGCATTTTATAATTATTTTTTTGGTAAATTTTTTGATAGAGCATCAAACTATGTCACTTTTTTTCATTTTGGGATCTAAACTTCAATTTGAATTAAAATGATTACTTAACTTAAATTTTTCACTAGAAAGATCATTCGATAGATTCGGCCTGTGTTTTGATGATATAATGTCAGAAATTCTTTAGTATCAAGTGAGATAGAATTATCAGTTGAACATGCATCATATCATATATATGATGACGAGAATTTGGGGCATATATATCATTAAAAATAAGCTAGAATCTCTCAGGTGATCACTCGATAAAACAAAATTAAAATTAAGTAACCATTTGATTCAAATTGAAGTTTGGACCCCAAAAAAAAAAAGGGTTATAGTTTAGTGCACTATCAAAAAAAAATTTCCCTATGATAACTTCATTAGTTCATCAATGTATTATGTTATTTTAATTTCATCATACTCAAAATTATCTTTTAGTTTAGATGAAAACAATATTGTTTGATTATATCATTTGCTATGAATATTAATATTAAAGCCATAACTATTGAGTTTATAATTATCGATAGTGAGTGGATGATCAAACGGTAATTTAAGTGATTAACCATGCGCCACTTATTTGCCTTATCAACAATTTCATTAATTATGTTCTTTCAATATATCCACAAATTATGAATATTTTTTTATTTATTCTTTCAAACTTCTAATACAGTCTTTAAAGAAGTTATTCAAACAAATTAGAAAAACCATCCAATGCTTCAATGACGGGGAACCAATGGAGAAGTTTTCAAAATTTAAATTAAGTATGTTGTTTCTGAAAGCTCGAGTAACAATCTTTAATGGAATGTTGTTTATTTGGTACTTGAATATCCGATTCAATCATACTTAATTAACTTTTTAAAGATTATTATCCAAATAATCTATTATGAATATGATTATGTCTCTTATACAAATATTATTATTAAAATCATCTATTGTATTTATCTCTTCATGGAAATGCATAAGTATAACTCTAATTTTAAAGAATTAACTTAAAAAAATATGGTATAGGTAAACTCATAAAATTTTGAATAAAAATAAAAAAATGGTAAATTTCAGATTATCTCTTGCTACTATCTTGCTATATTTTCTTCTCTCTTATCCTTCATGAGGAAAATTGCAATATTTTGAGGATGTTTATATAAAATACACCAATTACGAGTCGGTATTGGTTATAAATCATCTTATTTGGGCTTTTCTGCAAAACAGACAACTAGGGCAAACAAAAGATTTCTCTTATATAAGTAAAGGTGCCACCTTTGCTTTCCTTTTGAATTCCCAAATCTCAATTTCCCTCTCTCTGACGGCGGCGGTGGCGCAGTAGTATGCTACCTCTTTTCCTGTGATTACGATCGATTTAGGTTTCATTTTATTGGTATGTAGTGGTGATGTGTTCATGGATTGCTTCCGATGATGATTGGTGAAATACTTTCGTTCTTCCGACGGTGGTGATCCTACCTATGCGGAAAAAAATTTGGAGACCTGAACTGAGGACTTGTATCTATGAATTCAACACCACAGTGCCATCAAATCGTCTTTTTTATGCTTTAATTTAAGGAAATTTGTGTCTTTCTGGTCTCTGAAAATGATTTTTATGGAATCTTTCGTTCTTCCGAGTTGATATTCAACGAGGAAGTTTCATGGAGACCTGGGCTGAAGAGGCCTCCTTTCGTTGCTTTCCGAATTGTTTTCATCTGTTTGTTTATGTAGTTGCTTGAAAATTTTCGGTTTTTGGTTTTTGGTTTTTTTTTTTTTTTCTGCTGATTGAATCAGTGAAGAATAGTATAGAATTGAGAGTAATGGTTTGATAACCATTTGATGAACTGAACGTATATATTTACTCTCAAGTATGCATGTTTTTTTATGTTTGATTCTAATAATGAACACTTATATATTCTGGTTCTCGAATTGTATATGGTGATCTGACTGAGAAAATGGTTTAAGTGTCTTTGATTACGATGTTTATCTATAGAAAATTCTGATCTTTGACAAGAATCTCCCTATGATTGAGCAATAAACTTGTTTCAGCCTTGTCTGAAAGATAATGTTGAAATCTATAATATGTTCTGAGGGAGATGATTTATTATTCTTCTTGGTATGACCTGTGGCATCAGAGTCTAGTTATCTATTTTAAATGTTGCTTCCTTTCCAGGCTTTAGCACTTGGGCAATAATATAAGTGTGGGTCTCTCACCCAAGCAGCTTAAGCTCTTGTGTTGAATTATTCCTAATATACATTTGACTGAACTGACTTCTGTGGGTTTTGGCTTTGCTATGCATCTTAGCGCTAGGCCAATAATATTAATCTCCACTAAAGAATTGCTAATCCAACCGCTTGACTGATCAATGATAAATGTTACTCAAGGTTGAGGCACTATTTTGATGTCTGTGATCCAAAAGCACTAAAAAGAGAATTTATGATGTAGCATGATGACGATGTGTGATAATCTCCATCTTGCATGCATCTTATCTATTGGAACGAAGAGAATTTATCAAGTGAAGCATTTGAAGCTGCCATACTTTCCTGAAACAAGTGCATTATAAAATATGTTGGGAAGGATGCTTTCCACCTTCTACTGAGGTGATCTTTTTATGGGCTACAGCTGATAGACATCAGGTGGTATAAGAGATTTGTGTGAGCGTGAACATTAGGAAGATCTTGCTCTCACAGTGTAATGCATGGACTGTAATTATCCCAACACACAGGAGGCTTGTTAACAAGGGCATAGTTCTAGCTTACCAGAAAGCAGATTTTTATGAACCGAAACTTAACTGTTTTGATTATTAAGTAAAAAGAGGTCAGGATCATTCCATACAGTTCTATCATACTTTTGGAATGACATGGACCTCTGTATGATCATCAACTAGTGCGAAGCCATTCCAAGTGGTTTCAAATGAAAATTAGATGAGTTATATCTCTCTTCATTAATGTTGCCCATGCAATGTTTAGCAATTGAGGGATCTTTTTTTTCTTAAAGATTGATATTGATAATGATTTTGGTTGTTAATATTTAAACTATAGAGTTTGCTTTGATTAGTTTGTTTTATATTTGAACTATTTATATGTCCTGAACAGCTTCTATAATTCTGAGAAGTTTGGTTGACTAGTTATGTCTTTTATCCTATCCATGAGAAATAATGGACTTTTACACAACACTCCTCTAAAAATTCTATTATTAATCAATTGTCAAATATCTATCACTTCTACTGGTCCTCTCAGATTTTCTGAGGTCTATAAGGTTGGCAATTTTGTTGATTCAAATTAATTTTGGGTATATTGTGGGCTGTATTGTTATTCATATGCTGCACACAGCTCTTCCTAATTAGTTTGCACTTTGTAGAAGTTATTTTTTTCCTATTGCGATCTTTACTTCTCACTTGACAATCTTCCTTTTTTTAGGAATAAGTGTTGAAAACTTGCTGCAAACTCAATCTGGTTTTTGTGTCCTTTAAGATGTTGAAATTCTGTCTGCCTGTAACAGCTATCACTGGAGTAGACTGTATATTTTATTTTTGGAATCTAATTTACCAGCTAAGTCCTTGCTGTAGCCTGCTTATTTTAATTTCTTATCTCCCAGTGACCTACCATAGTACCATGACTCTTCTTTTAATTTACTTTCATGTTGTTGTGAAATACTTTTTAAGCATTATTATTATCTTTTTTTAATTTTTTTGTCACTCAAACCATTTTGTATAGCAAAATCGAGTTTGTGTGTTTAGAGGCTTTTGAATGTGCTTTAGATATCAGATTAAAATGATATGTAGCTTTTCTTAATGTGATTGTTGCTTCGGAGTAATTTGTTAAAAACCTGTAAGGTTCCTTTCCAGCATATGAGATTGTTCATCATAGTTTGTTAAAGAGAATCATTACTTTTACATGTTTATAATCTGCATGAGTATTGTACTTCTGTTTCTTATCAGACTCTGCTGTCTGTGCGAGGAGATTGTTATATTCTTTTCACTTTATAATGTGTATTAGGTGCTTTTGCAGGAGCTGCTCTGGCACTGCCCATAATATTGCTGCTATGACTGCTGTAGATGTCAGTACTGCTTGTCTCATGAGTAGTCAAAGAAGATTCTTGAAGTTAGGTGCAAGGTAACATTTTGCTTTTAGTTTTCTTGTTTAGTTTCCCATGTTATATTTTCTGAAAAAGAAAATTTTAAGGTTTGAATTTTTTGTTATAATTGATTGATTTTTTTTTAAAGGAGAAACATTTGTTGTGATGCAATATTCTGTGATCTTACTATCATGTAATGTGAATTATACTGCTGTATATGCTGCTTACTCTAGAACCTGTTAAATATGAAATTCTATTTGTTTTGACTTTTAGTGAAAGGAAATAATCCTGTTGAATCTTGTTTAAGTCTTATAAATATTTATAATTGCTGACTTTCAGGGAAAGTTAGTAGTTTGTGGACATTGGCATGAACAATGATTCCAATTGAAGACTTTCCATTCTCAACTCTAGCTATAGATTTTTATATGTGGATCATAAGCTTTATTTTCTAGAGAATTTGTTCTTTCAAATTGCTTTTTTTTTTTCCTGAGCTCGAGTTCGTTTCAAGCATTAAAACCTAAACTAGAGTTTCGCAAATTTATGAAAATTCTCTCCCAAGCACACTATCACTGAATTTTGACATGGTTTTGAGTTTTGACTATAAAAAATAAATAAGTAAATGTGATGGCTATTGAAATTCAAACAAACTGTTTATTTTCCTTGTGAGTTGTGATTGAATTAGATCAATATCTATTGTCCTTCAGAAGTAAGGAAAGAACCTGCAGCACTTTGCCAGGCATTTACTGAACTCTTGTACTGCTTCAGACTTGCAGAAACTCCACATTTGTGAAAGGGAAACAGTGAAGCCTGAATGTCACCATTGATTCACTGTAGAAGTCATCACCATCATTCATTTCTGAGGACATTGACTGCAAGCTATGAACAAACAACTTCATGTTTTACTTTGCATTTATTGTCACCAATTCTTCAGCCTTCCATGTCCAAAGCTGCCATTATTGATCAAAGAAGAGATGTAAGTCAATATCTAAATTATTTTAATCTTTCATAGCAGAAAAAAAAATTTCTTCATTTTTGCTTGTTTTTCTTCTTATGAACATCATAAGTCAGGAAATTAATATTTTAGAGTATTGCTCTTCTGTTTGAAAAAATTGGCACTTTGAGTTTTGGATTTTGTGAATTTCTTTTTGTGCTGTGATCTTTATGAAGGGGAAGTGCATTTATACCTGATTTATTGGTTTGACCAACTTACTGGTTAAATGTAACATTAATTAGTGATTAAGGTCAGTAGTGAAAAGAGCTTATTAAATAATTAGTCCACTAACTCTGTCTATGGTTTAAATTAAAATTTTTTTCCCTCACTTAAATGCTTCAAAAATTTTAATCATTGAAGTATTTTTGTTTGGTGTATTTATATAGTAATTATAAAAATAAATTCATTTATAAATAATTAGGATAAAAAATATCAAATCAATGTAAAAATGAATTCATATCATCAGCATATGTAAAAAATAAAAATAAAATTATTGGAAATTTTATTATTAAATGGTAATGTATAATTAGTTGGACTTTATGATCGGTTTTTCAAAGGTTTATATATGTTTTCTCTTTCTATTTGATTGTTTGATATCTTTGGTTTTGTTTTGGTTGTAGATTATGTGGATTTAGTCTAGAGAAGTAATATATCAATTGATACTTCTGCTGGCCAGCATGTTATATTCTTCCAAATAATAAAAAAAAATTGATCTTGTTATTATTATTTTTTTTTTTGAAGAAAATCTTGTTATTAATCTCTTAAATTATATATATATATATATATATTACGAAAGCCCTGCTCCAAAGAGGTTCAAGGAATAGTTAAAATGGTCAAATATTTTCATGAATTAAATCGAATTAAAATAATATAATAATAATAATGATAAAATAAAACAAAGCATCCAACATCACTGTCATTGACCATGCTTATCTTCCGATTATAATATAACACATTTTAAACAATTATAATATAACATTTGTGATAAAAATGATGAATACTGTGAATCTAGTGCTCTTTTAAAACTAATGTTGAAAATTAACGAGGCTTTGAAAAAAAATTAAATCCAGATAAGTTTTCCACGAACTTGTCCAAGCAGATCGTTTGATTAAGATTGTTCTTTATTTTTGTTAAAATGAAGTTTTATTCCTCTAAGACAAAGGGTCATTTGCATATTTAACCCCATTAAACCAAAAAAATTGTGTATTGTATTTGTATCCCCTGCAGTTTATAATTCTGTGTTTTTTTTTACAAAGACAACAAGCGCCATTCCATTAGGAGGTGTCAAGGAATAGACAATACATTGGCTTAATGACTTATTAGAGATTCATATGCATGTCCAGAAAATATTTCAAAAATCAAACCAAATTAATAAATTCTCCATTCTATATAATTCTGGAAAGGAAGAAAACGACAACTCTCTCGATGAGAACAATCATGTTATAGTGTTTATATGATATTCTACAGTGTATCCATTCACTATTTTCATAACATTCCACTACACTTAGTGGTTGTTAAGTTTATAATTCTATATAGGGAAAATAAATTATAAGTTAGAAATTTTAAGATATCACTAAACAAACCCTCTAATATTTGAATTTATCATACAATCCCTTATTTTCTAATAGTTTACTTTTTAATTCATGCAACTCACTCCGTTAGTTTACTCTATTTTATAACATATACTTCTTGGTTAAAATATATAGTTTACGTTTAATATTTTGTGTTTTCATGTAACAACATAAAGTTTACACTTAATATATAGTACTTTTTTTCGTTTAATATTTAACATTTCAGTTTAATATCTGACCTTTTCGCTTAATATTATGTGTTTCGGTTTAAAAAATTAAAAAGTATTTTCATTAATATCACCTTTATGACAAAAAGACAAAATAATATACGGTCAAAAAAAATAACTCCTTGAAAATACCCAAATTTAATGTGACAATATATAAATAAATAAAACTTAAAAAGAATTTTTTTAGAGCATTTTCAATTCTTCATATTAATAAAAAAATCTTTGTGTTTGTAATCTACCTTCAAAACTCAACTTAAATTATTAAAACATAAATCATTTTCTTGCAAATGTATCCCAAGAGTATATTACACCATTGCTGTGGTGTGGTGAAGGCTATATATAACCATATTTATTAGAATAAAAAGTCAAAAATGCACAAAAAAATAAATAAAAATTGAGAGGTGTTTACTCTCAGTGCCATTAAAGGAGAAGGCTTTGTCTAACCTCTCGGTGGTTACTGTACGTATTTATTAGAGTCGTCTTTGCTGCTTTGAATTTTTCCACGCATATTGGAGTTGTTGTAGATCTCTCTTTAATGTGTACCCATGTCTACATTTTTTTCTCGTTAGTTCTTATTCTAATATATGTCATTTTGTTTATTTTTCAAAAATATATAGAATTGAAGAGTAACAAAGAATAAACCAACAACACAAACAACATATCAATCAAAATATAAATTTACTGATCAAAATCTCATAGTCTATCAGTTTTTTTCTATTTTAATGCAAATATAAAACATTTAAAAAGATTTTGAGTTCAAATTTTACTGAATGTAATCAGTAACACGTTTTTAGTTATGGATATAAATTTGTTGTTTAAATTTTATGTTGCTGAGTGAGAGCGTAAATTGGATGATCAATTTTTGGTTTATATGTACATCTATTATCTATACAGTACTTTGTCGATTTTGGTCAAAAATAAATTACTAGTTAAAAATTATTGATTTTTAATGCATCTATTTTAATATTTAAAAGAGTTAGAAATCATGAAAGATACAGTATATGAAAGTACCCGCATATAAAAAAAAAGGCCGAGGACTGAAACATAAACAAAAAATAAGGGGCCAATAAGTAAATAAGAAACACAGTGAGCGAAAGGACTGAAAACGAAAAAGAAAACATTCAGAGGAGTGGAACGGAAGTTTTCGGACAAATATGACATCGAAATCCGGGAAAAAGAGAGCAGCGGGTCCAGAGAGAGTTGGGAAATAAATTTTTCAAGCGAGATCCCGATTTCTTCTCGTCTGCTCTCCAATCCCTCGGAGCTCTTGATGCTTCCCTTCCCCGTGCTCGTGCCCATGGAGCTCTGAAGGCTGACGACGTTGTAGGGGCCAAGGAGAGGGGCCTATCGATGCCCATGAACGCCGCCGCCAAGACCAAGACCTCTGAAGCGATGGATCTCGACGCGTCGTGCTCCATCTGTTTGGAGCTCGTGCAGGAT
This sequence comes from Dioscorea cayenensis subsp. rotundata, assembly GCF_009730915.1. Taxonomy (NCBI): domain Eukaryota; kingdom Viridiplantae; phylum Streptophyta; class Magnoliopsida; order Dioscoreales; family Dioscoreaceae; genus Dioscorea; species Dioscorea cayenensis. The sequence continues at coordinate 47,120 of NW_024087733.1, forward strand.
CGCGGGGAGAGATCCATCGCTAAGCTTCAATGCGGGCATGAATTTCATCTTGGTATTTTCGTTTTGCCTTTTTCTTTTTGGTTTTCAAAATCTGGTTTTTGATTGAAGATGTGTGGAGATGTCTGCCTCTCTGTGTGTGCGCGTGTGTTTAGCCGGTTGGGCTTTGTTTTGGGTTTGATGTTTTTGTTTGTCTGAATCCGTGTTGGAAACTCGTGGATTGATGTCGGAAAAATGTGATTTTTCGAGGATAATTTGCTGAAAAAAAAGTTCTGTGATTGTTGTTGATTGTTGTGTGTCAATTAAAGGTTGTACTTTTAGGTGCATTTAGGTTTAAAGATATTGTAGATTGTGATTTGGGGATCTCTTTTCTCTCTCTCTCTCTCTCTCTCTCTCTCTCTCTCTCTCTCTCTCCTTGTTGTATAGAATTTACAAGAACTGGGAGGTGAGAGAGGGATTATTGATCCACTGGAGTTAGCGTTATGGAGTGGATTTTGCTATCAATTGGTTTCTAAAAGCTGCATCTTGTGCAGGAAATACAGCAGGACTGAGTTTTTTTTTTCTTCTCAATTTTTAAATGGGCTGATCCTTTGTGAGATTATATTGGAAGAACTTGGCACTCCTCCTTGCTGCCGTGTGTTGGTGGATTTAGATTTACGCTTGTTTTATGTAGCCGGCATCAGATTTTGGGGGACATTTAGTATGTGTTGACCTTTCAAACTGTGAAATTTTCTGGTGAATTTGTCGGTGTGTGGCAACATTTCTTTCCCAGACAAAAAAAAGAAGCTTTTTCTCTTATAGTCATGCTCACTCCTTATCAGGAAATAGTGCATGTGAATTGTAGTCTTGAAAAAAATGAATCGCAAATACTATGTTTGTGCTTTTACGATGATCTCACTCATCATAGGTGGAAGGAATTTTATCATTCCATGTTGTGAGGGTGAAATGTTCCTCCCGCAAGAGTGCATTTTCTCATTGTTTGTAACAGTCAAAAATATTTTTTTGCATGGCCATGCTAGGGTACTACTCTCCTCACAATGTTTGCTTGGACAGTATGAACATGTTATTTGTGAAGCCTTGGATTTTCACTACCAACAAAGTTGAAATTTTCTTAAAATTTTCATATTGTCCATAACATTTCTCTTTATCTACTTAAATTTAACATTGGTTGCTCCTTCAATAATTATCTGTGAAAGCTTATTGTTCGCATGCATTATTTGCAGATTGTATTGGCTCTGCATTCAATGTAAAAGGAGCAATGCAGTGCCCAAATTGCCGGAAAGTTGAGAAGGGCCGGTGGCTTTATGCTACTGGTAATCGTTCATCGGCTGAGTTTGATTTTGAAGGATTAACAGTTGGGGAGATCCTTGGTTTGTATTCCTCGGAGCTGGTATGTTTTTTCTAGATTTTTCTCCTGCAGGATTTAGTGTTATTGATGTGCTTCCCTACCCTTTACCCACTTTTGTGCAAGGTTTTGCATTATAGATTAGAAGCATGACCTTGGCAGTAGAGATCTGCTTGGTGGGCTTACAACTCTATTCTGAATTATCTTCCCACCCTTACCCATCCTCCTGTCACCTATTCTATTTATCTATGGCTACAAACCTAGCATTCCATTTAATAAACAATTTGCTCAACTGCCCCTTTGCCTTCTTCTTGCCACTAACAACAAAACTTCGAGTTGCTTGCCATCATATTTATTGATTTGAACTTTTGAAAGCAAGATGGTAAAAGGGCTTGCATGATGTTATGTTGATGTTGGTGATTCACTTCTATTCAATGCCATATATTTGATATTAAGGTGGAAATCTTTACTGGTATTTACACTTTTACATTAGGTTATATCTTCAGCATAAATTGCCAGAAATTCCCCTTTTATTCTTTCCATGGTGAAAAATAATCTATGAAGCCAGTATTGTTCATACCGACCTGTCGTGCACTTCATGCATCAATTCTTGCAGTTTTGCTCAGCTTATATTCAGCTTTTTCTAGTGATTTCATTTGTAGTTATGTTTTTTATTTCACTTTTGGGGAGATCAACAGCTTGCTTAGTTTACGTCTCTGCCTAGAACAATCATTTAGGAATTTCTTGCAGGCCCTCCGGAGTAGGCATTATTTCGAATGTGATTGTCAGTAACTAAATAACATTTGGTTAATATTGGTTAGTTTTGGATTTGATTCTAATTATTTATTGTAAAGTTCAACTTTATTATTTTTGGGATGTTCAAATTAGAAGGATATTGAACAATTTAAGTTGAATAAATTTATTGTCTAGAATTCGCTGTAGATAAGCTTTGTAAAACTGAAAGATGTTATCATTTAAGTTGATGCCAAAAAAAAAAAAACCTCACTAGTTAAAAAGTAATGACAATATGTCTCCGTTTATGTTACTTGTTCAAAAGTTACTTGTGCAAAACTAAGAGTCCATTATTAAAAATTTTTCTTGTCAGTTGTTCATAATTATAACTGCTCTGCATTATTTCTGTTGTGAGCTAATATGGTGATTTTTATTCTTTCTAACAGCCATTTGGGATACAGTGGTGTCCGTTTCGTGGATTCCCACAACTAGCATCACTGTTTGAGTAAGTTTGGTTTTAAATGTTGAGTATGTGGTTTTTTTTCCTTTCAAAATTCTAAGGAATGTTGAGTTTGCTTGGCAGTCTATTGCTGTCATTTTAAATTCACAATTAATTGTTTTTTGTGAAAGATTCAGTACACTTGGGCTTGTGATCAACACAAGTTAAATTTTCTCATTTCTTTTTTGTAGGCCATCACTAAGATGATAACTCATATGATTTACTCAATTGATAGAACATTTCAGCATCGATCTTATACCAGTTAACTGTTTAGGCTTTGTTTAAAGATGTTGTGGTTTTGCATTGGTAGCAAGAAAGATAATGTTTGCCTCCTTTTGCTTATGTATACATATTTCGGCTGACAAGGAAAATTGACATGCAACCTCTTGTTTTGAGAAGTGTCTTTATCATTGGAGTAACCTGCAAGAGGTCATAGTAATGCCTTTACTTGGCCTTGCCACACCCCTTTCTCTGCCCAAATGTCTTCTTTCTATATACTACTTATACCCTTTCTCTACTTCATCAGTCCACTTTACTTGCCCCATGTCCTCTATCATCAGAAAAGCTTCATAGTTTTCTGCAACAAATGTATTTTTTGGAAAGAAAAAAAATGTTTTAGGAAAATGGAAAGAAAAGTCAGAGGTGTGAAAAAGATCTCCAAATGAAATAGGCTTCTAAGAGGTAGAATTATTTAATGGGAAACATAAATATTAGCATTGACAGTACATAAAAATCAAATAATATAACATGCTATATATAAATGTTGCTCCTAATTCTCATGGATGGTTTCTAGATAGTTCTATGGACCAAGAAATTATCAATGGTGAAGAATGGAGGAAGATATAGTATGGTTTGATGAATAATATCCTTAGATAGGACATATGACAGCAGAACAGTTCTGTTGTTCCTGAATCTTTGGGAAAGTATGGTCTCTAGCATGTTTTTTTGCCCTTGCTGTTTGGGCACATAAGTGCAAATCGCTCTAAGGATCTCAAATTCACTATGTTCTCCACTCATTCCTCTTATATTTTGGCCCTGTTGGAAACTGAAAGAGATACCACAATACTTGGACAACTTAAATCCATAATTAGGTCTTATCTGAAGTCCTATTCAAATTATTAATGTTGACAACATCAACAACCTTCCATTCATTTTCTCCTCACTCATCATCATAGGGAAAATGATACCAACAATCTTCTCTCTCCCTGAGCATAAATCCAGTAAAATTTTGTATGAATATGATACTGGTATTAGAGTTATCTGAACAAATATCTGCATGGCACCATGGCAAACATATTTTCAAGCTATAGATGTCTTTTGGATAATACAAGAATATACAAGAATATATAACGTATTGTCTAAACAATGTGGTAATATTGGTCATATTATTTTCCATTTGAGCCGAGACAGCATGTATGTATGTATATTTATACAAACACATGTGTGTGTACTTATGTCCGTGTGCATGTGCCCTGGTGCCACTGAATTCAAGTATCCAAGCTTTTCAATAATTTGATACTCAGATAGATAGACAGATACCCATATCCATCATCATTGTAAACAAAGTATTGCTTCATGATGCTCATTATTGCATAAACTTTTTTCATGTTAAATCATGTTTCGAAGCAGATAGACAAGATGTGAACAAATATCTCTTGGTTCAAATCTTATGAGTATTATTATTATGATATCAATCTAATGTTACAGGGGGACATAAGATAGTTTGGCTGTTTTCATAAAATATCTTGATTCTTTTTTTCATTATTTCTGAAAACAGCACCTATTTTCATAAGCAATTAATAATTTTACACACAATTCTTATTTATTTGAAGGGAAATAAGGAAACTAGTGGTTATGCTCAAAATTCTCTTTTAAAAAAAGATTAAAGTCACCAATAGCCTTGAGGTGGGGTCATTGTTCTTTTTGATCCCTCAAGTAAAAACATGTTCATTATACTCCTTAACTAGATTGATTTGTTCTTTTTGGCCCCACTGATTAATGTGGATAAATGATAATGTCTATTTAAGGGTGACCAGAATAATCAAATTCATACAATTTGGGGACTAAAATGAAAGATGTTTTTACTTGAAAAGACAAAAAAGACGGTAATCCCTACTTCAAGGGCCACTAGACCTAAACAAGTTATACATCAATAATACTGATCAAAGTACTTATCATGTAAATACTCAAAATTCCATGTAATTTTACAAGATCATATGGACGGTGAGGTCAGATCTGGAAGTCATATTGTCATATTGTCTTCTCAATGCATGTGTATGTGTACCTCCAGTGGGGATCATAAATTCTTTGTACTTATATTGGCTCAAGAACATGAAATTGTTATTAATTTTTCTAAATGTAATTTAAGGGTCATTTCCAGAGGGTTTTTCATGTTCGTATTCACACAGTTAACCCTACCTACCTAAGGATATATATCTGCTGTTACATCATATGCTGGAAATCTTGTTGAACAACTTGCACATTTTGCCATCCCTATTCTTGTACAGTTAGGTTTGTTATAAATCAGTTTATATACTGCTCTTGAGATACTCTTTATTATTCAGAGAGAGCTGCAAACATCAAAATCAGAATTGTTTCCTTTGAATTGACTGATTCTAGCTTGGGTTTCTTTTCTCATTTACCTATCTTACGCTGACCTATGTTGGTAAAATTTGAATTGTCACATTTTTTAATTCATTGATTGTGATCTCGATTTCTGTTTTCACCTGTCAATATTATGTCAATCTATTATGGATTCATGATGTTTTATTGCAGTAGTTGCTTCTATGGTAGAACTTCGTAAACCTTGTTTGTTATTAAAGGTATTACTGCATATCCGAATTGTCTCTAGAGATGCGTCTTTAGTGGCTGATCCTCTGTGAATAGTCTTTTAGCATGACTGGTAGCTGGCTGCTTCCTGTTCTCAGATTTTTTTTAGCTTAAAACTAATGATAGTCTTTACCAACATTCCTATCCAACTTGATCTTCAGTTCATTGACATAAGATTTTCCGATTGCAGGGAAGGAGAACTCCAGCCAAGTTCTTGTAAGCGCTTAATCACTACTCTTTCGGTCACTTGATATCTCTTCTGCAATTGAAGTTTCTGAACACTAGTCTAAATTGTTTTTGTTGTCATCTATATTGAAGATCATGAGCTAATGGGTAACATTGGATTTGGAGACCATTCAAGTGCATCCAGTAGTACCCAAGTGTGTCCGTACTTAGCTATGCATGGGTTTCCTCATTCTATGCACACTGCACCGAGCACCGCTGATGTGGTTCCTGATAATGGTCGGTTTCATCGGCTTGCAACTAGCTTGGGAGGGCAGTCCTCTGCTGAGATAATGAACTCGCACAGCTATTCAGCTATAGAGGCACAAAATCACAGCTGGCAACAACAGCCATCACTTACCTTCTCTATCTCTGCAAATGTAGATCAACCTCCCTCTCAATTAGGTTTAAGATTGCCCCGAAATGATCCTGGAGGCCAGCAGGGTGTAGGTTCTTTCATTCACCCTCGCCCTTTTCTACATGGGTAAGTGGCGGTATTGATGATGAAGACTAATTTACACGCAGCTGGTTATACTCTCAACACTACCCTTACATTTTCACAGGTCTGCAGCACGCAATGCAAGCAATATGGGCACACAGCTTGGCCCACCTGTCATGGGTGATGCGAGGGCTCACACGCGTGCCCATGGTGGTCATATCTATCAGCAGTCTGTGCCATCTTCAGCAGTCCGAGGTTCGCCATTTCCTCCTGTCAGGAGGACAAGACCAAGGGGGTTGGCTCTGACAGTAGCACCCCCATCCTCAGCTGAACCAAGTGCAGGTTTTTACGGTTTTTCTGTTTCTGGATCCGTTAGCAGGAGCGTCCAAGATGGCGAGAACATTGGCAGGCATTTTGATCGGACATTTGGATGGGGTCGAGACAGCTTCCCTCCACTGCCATGGATTCCTCTCGAGACGGAATCACAGTGGTGGGGCCCCTTCAACCCTCCAAACCCAAACGCTCAGCCGGGAGCTACAGATTCAGTGACAAGGAACTTCTTCCCTCAGAGACCAACAAGCGAGAGAGCCACTCAAAGCCGTCAAGACAACGGATATCAGCGAATTCCTCCGCCAGCAATGCCACCATTCATGTGAGAAGCTCTAGAGCTTCTCGCCATGCTTCTACTATGTTTCCTGCTATATTGTGTTTGATTTCCTTTGTATATCCCCATACTGCATAAAAGCTGCATGTTTTGGACATGGGACTTGCTGTTTGCGGAGAGTGGTCCAGAATTGTTTCTTGTTTTTTTATTCCATCTTGAAGCAGCCCTTTATATGCCTCTGGGCTGTGAATTTATTACATTAAATTCTCCTTTGCATGTTTAATATATAAATTGCAAAACTAAGCTTGAACAGGTCCTGCTTGTTTATATCCTGTTTTCTCATGCTTGCCTGACTGCAATTTTATCTCATGTTGATTGATTTGCTTCTTTGAGGTTAAGCATGAGTTTTGGGCTTTGTGGTGATCAGGTTGGTGGAAGATCATTGAGTTGATTTATGTAGCTTTTTCAAGGCAGTGTTTTCATCCTAAATATCAATTTTGTTTTAGGAAAAGTTAAAAGTGTTTATTTAGTTGTTTTTGAAACTTAAAGGAAAGTTCTGCCTTTTAAATTATTAGCATTGTATTAATTTTTGCCTTTCGTAAGGTGTTTTTCTATGTTTATAAAACCATGCAAAAATTCGAAAGCACCAAATGTTTCTCCGTGTGCAAATCTTCTCTATGGGCACATAATGCGTTTTTATTGGTTTATATGACTTTAGATTGAATTAATAAGTTTTTGTGGGATGGATAAGTCACCGTAATTGATATATTTCTGTGGGATGAATAAGTCATCGTAATTGGCATATTTTTGTATTTATTTATTTATTTTTAATTTTTAAAGTGCAGTGTTAGTAGTCTATTGTTAAAAAAAACCATTATGTGAAATTAATCCAATTGCATATATATATATATATTTATTACTTAAAAATAATTAAATATATATTATATTTTTATGTGGTTTGTTTTTTGTTTAAATTTTTTTTGGCTGTTGGCTAATTGCTATAATTATTTATATCACTTTATGTAATTATTATATTTATTAATGGTATAGAGATCTCACAGAATAAAATTTTAAGATATTTAAATAGAAAGGCAAAAGATTTTTATTATCAATTAGTACATATGACATTTTCAGCCTCCTTTTGCATATGACATTTGTCCATCTGCCATTGGATTTTCATGGCTTTTATCACTAGTAATACACATATGCTAGCCTATCTTAAAGCCCTCTTTAATTTCTTCATTATTAGTCAACGAACCAATAAAAACCGACAGCGATAGTACTCCCTCTGTTTATTTTTATTTGTCATATGATTAATCGAATCTCACATACTTAAAAAATTTAGTTATTTCACAAAATTTAAAAAAAATAGTTAACTTTCCAAAATTACCATAATTTATATTTTCATATTTTTCTCTCATATTTAATTCCTAACAAGAGAGTTGAATAGAGTGTTAAAGAGTAATTTTGGAAGAAAAATAATAAATACTTCTTGATGTTAAAAAATGACAAATAAAAAAGAACTTGGATTTATGACATATAAAAAAGAACAAGGGAGTACTTAGTAACATCCACGAGTGAACGTACTGTGACTTTTAATCTCAAACTACTTTTTCATCTCGCTTTCTCTCCCTTTTCCCCTTTCTTTCTTTTTCCCTCCGCTTCGCCATCACCGCCGATTTTAGTTGCTCTCCGAAACCCTAATCTCAAACTACCCTTTCGTCCTCTTCAAGGCTCGTCCAAACCTTGATTAAGAAAACCGATCCATTAACCATTATTCAGATGAAAGCCTATTCCTTCCTCTCTCACTTTCTCTCCCTCTTTCCATTTTCTTTTTCTTTCTGCCGCTTCGACGTGTTAGCCGGTTTTAGTGGCTTACCGGAGCCCTAATCAAAATTTCTCATCTGTAAACATCTATGACCCCATATGGTGCTCCGCCACTTCGCCGCCATGGCTGGTTTTAGTGGTTCATCGGAACCCTTTCAGAAGTCTCTCGGCCTCCTTTACTCAAAGTTCGAATCTTTTCCTTATTTTTTGTGTGAGTTTTTTGTGATTTCCTTAGTTTGTGTTATTTACTGGTGTATAGCTTCGTGAAACTATATGATACAGAGGGCATTGATACAATGGGTTTGGATGACACGTCTAGCTCTTCTATGTAAATAAGATAAGGAACAACAGAAAAGGATAGAAGATAAACCCAGCAGTTAGAAGAAAGGCTGAAAAGATACAAGAGAATTAGATTTTTTTTTTCCTTATCTTATCTTCTTAGATATTTTGAGATCTTATAGATCTCTCACTAACGGGTAGTTTTGGAAACTTAAGAAACCCAAGTTCACAAAATTAGGTTGTTAGAGTGATAATAGGGGTACACAAGTAATGGAGGAAAATTGTTTTACTAAGTAAATATTGGACTAGTTCCTTTTTGAAATATCTATATCCCTTACAACAATCCCCACATTTCAAAAGGACGACAAAGGTCACTGCTGAGTCTTTCTTATTTTGTATAATACATCGATTCTGGTGTCTTTAGACTATAAACCAGAACTAGAAAGAAATGAGATTTAGTTTACAGAATAAGTAGTGAAGCTTGAAGTTTCTATGGACCAAGAACTCTTTTGTAAACTAAAGTTCTCATTTATCACATTATAAGTTTGCAACTCTGTTGTTCTACACTGATGTGCGCTAATAGGCCATGTGTGTACCTGGATATTCATGAGTGCTCTAGAGAATTTGGCATAATCTCATAGGAGTGGCCCCACTCCACACTCATATAGGTCATTCCATTAAGTGTATACTGCAGTTTAATGCACCACTTATAAAAGATATGGAATTTGATTAAGAGTTTAACTCAACCTCATTTTGATTGTAGTTTGCACTATTTACACCATACGAGGGACATGTATATATATAGTACCCAACAAATCAACTAATGACTTGTTATTACCCATATGAACCTAATTCATGGGATTTCCAATCACATAGGTCGGGTTACCATCATTGTTGATATGTCAAATTTACTTTAGTCCCATTCTCCTCGATGTTTCACGTATTAGTTTCCTTCCTAAAGGTTTAGTCAGAGGATCAGCCAGATACACTTTCGATTTCACATAGTTAATGGAAATAATTCCATCTCATAACAGCTCCGCTTCACAATATCATGTCTCAACCGAATATGCCTGCTTTTTCCCATTGAATGCCTTATTTTTTTTGCAATGGGTATTGCCTCTTGGCAATCACAATGCATAGACATAGGAGATGTAGGTCTTATGCCCAAAGGAAAACTTGCTAAGAGGTTTTTCAACCACTCACCTTCATTACCAGCCAACTCTAAAGCAATGAATTCAGATTCCATTGTTGATTTAGACAATTATTGTTTGTTTGGCTAATTTCCAAGAAATTGCTCCTCCGCCAAGAGTGAACGCATAACCACTAGTGGATTTAGTCTCATCTGTATCTGAAATCTAGCTAGTATCATTGTATCCTTCTAATCGGCATGAAATCCACTATATAGAATACCATAGCTCATGGTACCTCTCAAATATCTCATTAGTCTAGCTAAGCTAGTCTAGGCATCATGATTAGGGTTATGTGTGTATCCGCTCAATCTACACACAACATAAGCTATGTCAGGTCTAGAAAAATTCATCAAATGTATCAGACTCCCTATGATCTTAGCATACTTAGATTGAGCGATAAGATCACCTTAATTTTTCTTTTAGCTGAGTGTTAGCATCATTAGGAGTACTCACTAATGTGACATTATAATGTCCAAACTTCTTAAGAAGTTTCTCAACATAATGTTTCTCAACACAATGTTCTTGTGATAGCATTATTCCATCACCTTTCCTTATGATTTTAACACCTAAAATCACATTAGCTTCACCCATATCCTTCATATCAAACTTAGAAGCTAGAAAACTTTTTTTTTTTTATGTACTAGCTCAAGACTAGTACTAAAGATAAGCATGTCATCTACATATAAGCATATAATCACACAATCACTACCATTAAGTTTTGTGTAGACACATGTATCGCCTTCAAGAGAAGTATAACCATCATGTAATAAAACTTGATCAAAGTTCTCATGCCACTATTTTGTTGCTTGTTTTAAGCCATATAATGATTTGAGAAGTTTACACCTTGAGCAATAGAATCAATTTCAGTTTTAATAGCTTCTTTCCAAAAGAGAGCTTCTTTAGAAGAAACGACATCAAAATAAGGTTGAGGTTCATTATCAACAAGATAGGTCTAAAAATTATTTCCAAAAGTATTTACTTTTCTTGGTCTTTTACTCCTTCTCAAATCTTCAATTCCAGTGTCATTTCCACTAAAAGGTGTATGAGAAATAGTATCACGTTTCAAAGGAAAAATATGTGAAATTTTTTTTAGCATTATTGGTCTCAGTTATAGTGTTGCAATCTAGAACATCACTTTTAAGTGCTAGAAATCTATATGCAACACTATGTTCAGCATAACCAATGAATAAACAATTATATGTCTTTGAACCTATATTCTTTTTTCTTAGGATCAGGTAGCATAACTTTGGCAAGACACCCCCACACTTTCAAATATTTTAGATTAGGAGGATATCCTTTCCATAACTCATAAGGTGTCTTACTAGTTTTCTTATAGGGGATTCTATTTTGCAAGTGACATGCTAAAAGTATAGCTTCACCCCAAAGGTTATCTTGTGCATCATAACTAATTAGCATGCAATTCATCATATCCTTTAAGGTCCTATTTTTCCTTTCAGCCACACCATTAGACTCAGGTGAATAAGGAGGAGTTCTCTCATGTATAATACCTTTGTTTTTACAATAATCATTAAGTAAAACATACTCACCATTCATATCTGACCTAACCTTTTTTATTTTCTTATTTAATTGATTTTCTACTTTAGCTTTATATATTAGAAACATATCAAAAGCTTCATTTTTTATTTCTAAGTAGATATACTTTAGAGTATCTAGAGAAATCATCAATAAAAGTTATATAATAATTCTTACCACCTCTAGTCATAGTTTGCTTTAAATCTCCTACATCCGTATGAATTAAACTCAATAATTATGATTCTCTAAAAACAGGTGAACATGTTTTCTTGGTTTGCTTAGATTTAACACAAATTTCACATTAACTCATGCATGCATTATTGCTAGAAATCAAATCAAGTTGTTGCATTAATTTTTTTTAATATAAGCATTACTAACATGTCCTAGTCTAGCATGCCATAAATCAAAAGAATCAATCAAGTAAGCAGAAGAACTAGCATTTTCATTGATAATTTCAGTAATATTGAGAATAAAGAGACCATGATTACAATAGCCCTTTTCCGCAAAATTATTATTTTTGGTCATTATAACCTTATCAGATTCAAATGTCACTTTCACCCCCACTTTTCCTAACAATCCCACAGAAACTAGGTTGCTTCGAGTGTTAGGAATATGAAGTACGTCATTCAGTGCCAAAGTCTTGCCAAATGTTATCTTGACAAGGATTTTGCCTTCGCTAAGATCTGAAGCAGTTCGTGAATCACCAAGATAGACTATTTATTCCCCTTCTTGGACTTGGGTATAGTACACAAAAGCATTCTTGTTTGCACAAATATGCCTAGTAGCGCTAGAGTCTATCACTCATTCTTTCAAATTGGCCACAAGGTTTACTTGAGAAATTACCACAACAATTATGTCATCTGCTTCCACCAAATTTACATTTGGTTTAGTAGAAGTTCCATTTCTCCCCATCCTCTTTTTGCATTGAGGGGCATGGTGGCCTGGTTTGCCACATACAAAACAATTGCCATTATTCTTGAAAGTGAGGTTGTTAGGTTTAGGTTTGAAATCATATTTCTTGTCATATCTTTTATTTGGCTTGTGTGGCTTGTCTTGCAGCAAGTTGGTATTGGTAGTTATCTCCTTTCCTTTGGCAACTTTGCACTCCTTCCTATTAGTGCCTTCAATTATGATATGTGTAATCAAGTCCGTAAACGAGAGTTTCTTATACTTATGCTTATGCTTAAGTTGTTGTTTGTAGTCATTCCATGAATGAGGCAACTTCTTAATAAGCAAGCCAACAACAAATCCATCTTGCAAAATAATGTTCTCTGACTTGAGATCTTCCAGCAGCTTGTAGTACTCATTGATTTGCACTTTGATGTCTTTATCTTCTGTCATCTCTCATCTATAGTATTTTCCAATGACAAATTTTTGTTTGCCAGCATCTTCAGCAGTATATTTTGTGATCATGGAGTTCCATATCTCCTTTGCTTCCTTATTAGCACAATATACATCAAACAATTTGTTAGAAAGAGTGCTAATAATTGTGTGTCTACAAACCTTATTGGCATGAACCCATAACACCAATTGCTTGGGGGATGACTCAAGTGGCTTAGAATTAATGAGAGCATATGCACCTCCTTACATATCTAGAATCGAGAACACTCGTTCTTGCCACCTCTTGAAGTTGTCTCCATTAAAAACTTCAATTTTGGAAATGTCAGGAAATGGTTTGGCATACGAAACAGTAGGTAACAGTGGCACATAAAAAATGGCAGGGCCTCCATTTGCAGTAGAAGCAGTAGAACCACAAATGGCTGGAACAACATCAAAATCAACTTCAATAGTAGTGTTCCCAACATCAACAACACCAACAAGAATGTTTCCACCTCCAGTAGCTATGAATTATCCTTAAGAATAATGTAGAAAATCTGAACTTTAAGGTGAAATCTAAGATTTATAGCTTTAGGTGTGTTATCACTGTCCTCAAGGATAATTCGCCGACAACACCAACGATAAAATTAGCACGGTGTATCCTCCATGATTCAACAATCTCTTCTATGTAAATAAGATTAGGAACAACATAAAAGGATAGAAGATAAACCCAACAATAAGAAGAAAGGTTAAAAAGGTTAAAGAGAATTAGATTTTTTCCTTATCTTATCTTCCTATATATTGGGTTTGTTTGGATCAGCTTTTGAAAAATCCAGAAGTACTTTTTTATATGTTAAGCACTTCTGGAATAAAAATTGTTTGTATTGGCTTTTCTACAAAAGCGGATCTGTAAAAAAAACTGAAAAATAGCTTTTTTCAGAAGCTAGTCATGACTAGCTTATGAAAAAAAGCTGTTTTTAGCTTATTTTTTCAGCATCTGCTTCTACAAAAAAGCTAATCCAAACATAAAATAAAAAAGTGCTTAACTTACTATGGAGAAGCACTTTTTTCCAGAAGCACTTCTATTAAAATGAAAGAAAGCACTTTTTTGATAAGCCAATCCAAACAAGGCCATTTTGAGATCTTATAGATCTCTCACTAACGGGTAGTTTTGAAAACTTAAGAACCCACGTTGACAAAATTAGGTTGTTAGAGTGATAATAGGGCGTACACAAGTAATGAAGTAAAATAGTTTTACTAAGTAAATATTGGACTATTTCCTTTTTGAAACATATGTATCCCTTGCAACATCTATGACATTGTTAATGTTTTGGAGAGTGTAGGGGTGAGATTTTGTGGATTTGGACTGAGATTTTGTTTTGAGTTTTCTAAGAGGTTTTCATTTGAATTGTGAGTTTTTTTTTTTAAATTTGTGTGTTTAGATCCTTGCTAAGGCGGGGAAGAATTGGTATCCCTAAATACAATTTCTGAGATTCTTGATACCTTGCACGGGATCAAGGTGCCATTTTTCTCTTTACATTATTGGTTTAGAAGTTAGATATCATTATTACTATTATTGTTATTGTGACAAATCTCGTGTCTGTTTCTCTTTTTGATTTTTGTGAATTAGGAGGAGGCATTGAGGGAAATGCCGGGCTTTGTTGTAGATCTTGCTAGCTTAGAGCCAGAAGTATGTGATGGTTGATTAATTTAGTTGGATGACAAAAGAAATTTAATTGTATTTTCCATTGATTTGTTGTTGGGATTTATTTATTTAATTTTTAAATTTGTTTAAAGGGATTGGATGATGCAGGTGATCAAAACCCAAAAAGTTCTCAGGAATTTCTAGGTTTCAAGAGTTTGGAAAGTTTGGATGAGAAAAAAACAAGAATACTGCAGTGCTAGTTCATTATTCACTTCCAAATAAGGTATTTCCCCCCCCTTTTTTATGGATTTATGGATTCTGATATTCTATAGAAGACTAGGTGATTTTGAATGGCAAGAAAATTGTTTGTATTTTGTGAGTATAATGAGTTAGTTTGAGATAATGAGATAATGTGCAGAATAGATTTATGGCCTAATGAATTCATACTACTCTGTCAGCTCTGCAATTAATATCAAATCAGGTATTTCCTGCTATTCACTTCTATGATGAATTAATGGATTAAATGCATTATGCTTTGTTGAAGAAAAGAATAAATTTGTATTTTGTGAGTATTTGGAGTTTTTAAAGTTTAAAGTTTTCTTTCCTCCTCTCTCTCTTGATGATATATTGTAACCGCACCACCGGAACTCTAATCCTGAATATTGATTACATTTTTTTTTCTTGCTTAATTTTATCTTTCCTATTGCAGTGCATTTCAAACTGCCATGCAAGAATCTTGGATTTATCAATAGCACACATTGACATTGTTTTCAAATTTTCAGACTAGGAAAAAAACTTATGTAAGGGTAGAGCATATAAAATCATGAACAATAATAGAGAAGAGAAAAAGTGTTTCCATTTATGGTGTTTAAGAAATCTCCAATCTCTGTGTATGTGTTAGTGTCTAGCTGTGTCTGGCTGTGTAGCTATGTGAAATAATTGGGTATGTGTCTAGCTGTGTGAAATGAAACGATCTTTGCTTGGATTTTGTTTTTCCTTGCTACCAAAAGATCCCGATTAGCATTTACATATCTTTTGATGACATACTCATGGTCTAAAATGCACTATGATTGATCACCCACAAGTGTAAGGGGTCGTCAAGTAATACCTTGTGCAAAAGCCCAAGGATCGTATTCCACGGGGCTAAGGAGCTCCTATTACTCCTCTAACACTCACTTTCTAACCTTACAACTTAAGCATGGTATACTACTCTAATACATGCAAGAATGTAAATAAAACACAAGTATAAAAATTCCAAGGCGAGCAAGAAAATCACAAGAGCAATAATGATAAGAATATGCCTAGGGATGAGGATTTCTTAGAGGGGTCATCATGATGTATGGATGCATAAGAATAAAATAGCAAGGGTGATTTAAACCGACGGACCTCAACAATAGTTCAACCCCAATTTCTCGGCGGTTAAACCCTAATCCCGTACAAATGATGACAAGGATCTCTCCTTAATCATATTCCTACAATTGCATTAAGTGAATGGAGATCGCGCAACAAGGATACACTTAACCTAAGTTCATCCTCATGGTTCGGAGGGGCAACCTACATCCAATTTCTCGGCATGTTGGTCAAAGATCTCCCCTTCTACCTCAATAATGATCTAGTACACGCGAGTAGGTCACGTCTACGTGTACAACTCAAACAAGAACTAAGGATTTCTCCACATAATAGTTCTAGGCATAAAATACAATGAGCTAAACCATAAATCACACCAATACATTCCAAATAAAAGTGAAGCATCCAAAATACATGATGAACCCCCCAAGTTTCACCTACATCTGGTGGCCTTGGGGGTCTAGTGTGCCATCACACAAACAAGTATCTCAAACACAACAAAAACAAGAAGTAAATGCATAAATGACACTCCCTAGTCCGAATGATGATGAGGAGGGAGAATGCCGGCTGAATGATGCTTCTTCTAGCCCAAGGAATGCCGAATGCTCCTCCTCCTTTGATGATGAAGCTTTCCCCTTGAAGTTCAAGCCCCTTGATCTTCCCAAGCCTCAAGCCAAACTCTCCCCAAAATGATGTCTTCGTTCCTCTCCTTTCTCCCCAAATGGTGGCTGCCAAAAACTCTCCAAAAAGTCATCTCAATCCTCCCCAAAATCACCCTATATACCACTCATCATACCCTCCAAATGGCCTCAATCCCGGGTGGTATCCCCAGCTCAATGAGGACCTCATTGAGGTGGTATACCGGCTCAATGAGGTCCTCATTGAGCCCCTCATTGACATTGTTTGGGGTAGGCAATCTCCACAAATGCTCTCAGAATAGTGTCTATACTGGCTCAATGCCCTGATTCAATTTCTGACTTGAAAACTCTCCAGGTGCTACATTGGCAGCTACAGTATTTTTGCTACAGTGAATATGCTACAGTACCACAACTTGGTTTTCTTCTCTTTTTCGTCCAAATTATATCTTCGTGTCCTCTGTGGCGTTTCCGTGCCCTACAAAACAAATAACACACGATTAAGCATAAAACGGACATCAATTCTTATACAAATACATACTAGACGCAACAAATACACATACTAAAATACGTATATTTAGACACTTATCATACTACTTTTGAATAAATATGAGGTGTGTTGACTCTCCTCAAATCGTATATAATTAATTTGTTGCAAAGATTTGACGTGATCTTGCCAATCTGCTGAAATCTTGACATTCAGTGAATTTTTTTTTTTACTTCTTACAAACTTCTACATGAAACAAAATAAAAAAAAAATTATTCTTTTGAATTTGATTCATAAACGTTTTACACCAAAATTAAGATTGTATTAAGCTTGAAAGTTTGAGACTCTCCCTCCTTTAGGAAATTAGGTAAATTTTACATTTACGATCATGCTAAGATCAACAACCACCAATAATTTTGTTTTGGTTTATTTTATTTTATTTTACCTAATTTAATATTGGGCACATTTTAACTAAAGATAGAAAATAATGGGATTTTTTTTTAAAATCTTTAAAATATAGTTTTTGATAAACTTTTTAATGTGGAAGCAAGATATATAGCCGGTTAAAGAGAGATGATGAAAAGAAAAATTATAGAAGTTAAGATTATGTTAGTTGTGGTTTATTATAATTTAAATTCATGAAAATATTATAAAAACAATTCTAAATCCAACGTCCATCCACTTTTATCAAACACAAAAAATATTTGATAGATTCATTTATTTTTAAATCTCAATATTTAAAATTTACAACTCAAATATATTTTGTTTACATATAAATTTTTCATCAGTTTATAATCTAATCATATTAAAAAAAAATTATTAGCGACGTGGAACAATGATTTTTTTTACAAGCTAGCTGATATAAATGTGCATTAAATTTTTTTTTTTTTTTGAAATATTGGTTGCATAAAGTTTTTTAATTTTTATTAAAATTAAAATTAATTACTATTTAATAAAAATCAAATATTTACATGATAAAATTTATTATTTAAATAATAATATATATATATTTATTAATATTAATTTTTAAATTAAAATTTAATAATTAATTTTAAAATTTTATTATGTGTTTGGATAACAACTTCTACTTAATTTAATTCCATATTGTATTTATTTTGGTTTTTTGCGTCTATTATTTTTTGAATGATAAGACAAAAGTTTTCTTATTTGTTGAAAAAAATTACTAGCATATATCTATAAAAGTAAATGATTACTAATTTGCTCTCATAAAATATCATAAATATAAATTGACCATTATCCAACATGGGAGGATCAACTGTCAAGGAGCAAAGGTGACACGCGGTAGCCTGGCACTGGGAGGGAGGGTATCAAGGCTCACCCGAGAGAGGAGGACACACTTGGAAAGAGCAACCATGGTCCATGGGAGACAATGGAGTTTGTTTCTTCTCCCTATGTTTGGTTCAAGAGGGGAGAGGGGGGAGTGGGGGAGTAAAGAGGGAAGAAGAATAGAAGGTTTGAAAAAAATTTACGTCTGGTTTAATAGAGGAATGTGAAGGGTAATTTATTTATTTTTGTTAAGAGGAGTGAGGAGAAATGTAATGTGTATTTTACTAATATGCCATTTTATATAAAATTGATCATAATAATTTTTTAATACATATCTAACGTTAGTTTTGTATAAACTTTTGTTAATATTAATATTAGTAATAATATTATTTGTATAATAATAATAACAATATTATTATTATTATTATTATTATACAAAGAATAATATTATTTTTAAAGTAATACTATAATTAAGATTTTTTATATTTGTTTATCATTTTTATATTATTATAATTTAAAAAAATATATTATTATTAATCTTCAATTGACACAATTAAAAAAATAAGATAAAAATTAATTTGAAAAGATGAAATTAGATTTTAAAATGATATTATAGTAATTTCTCAAATTAATAAAGAGTAATTTGGGCTTTTCATAAAAGCTTAAACATTAAATTTTTTTAATAATCCCACCCCTCCAAAAGACCCTGATTTACATGGGTGGAATGTGAGGGGTTTGGAGGGGTGAAGCACCTCTCCAAACTCCTCCTCTTTACTCTCCCAACTAAACACAGTCACACCTCCCAACTCCTCCTCATCCCTCCAAAAACCCACTACTAAATAAGGGGTATATCTTTACTGGCATATCTTGCCTTTCAAACTCTTTTGGTGAGGACCTATGACCGCCATCTTCTATTAGTTAGCCAATTGACTTTTTTTTTTTTTCTTTTTTTCTTCCAAATGAGGGTGTTTGGTTATATATATATATATATATATATATATATATATATATATATATATATATACACACACTATATATTATATAATATTTTTATACAAAAAAACTAAAAATAAAAAAATAATGATTGTGGTGCATCCACTATTATCAAAATGTTGGCGTGCAAAATCCGATGATAACTCAATTGCGATGATGGCATGATATACCTCCTCGATTTCATATACTATGATTTGTTTTGTATTTCATTAGTTTTCTATTTTTTTATATATTTTTATATATGTGGGTGTTGAGTAAAAATATTTACTATTTACAAAAAACACCGTTTGTACATTTCAGCATGACTCTTCCAAATTTATCAAGAATATAAACCAAATGCATAAATATAAGATTATTAAATTATGGAAAGAATTTCTCATTTGCTTGTTTTGATTGGCGGTTTATATTTATTCATTTATTTATTTATTTTTAACAGGTCCCACACCAACCCTTTCTCTCTCAATACAAATAATTTTAGCTTTTTTTATATATTTTTTTGGAAAAATTGTTTTTAAGTGGCGAAATAAATAGATTTATTGTTTAATTATCTATATATATGGTTTTTTTAAATTTATGTGCATATATATATTTATTTTATATTTGTATGTTTTATTTAATTTTGTACTTTATTTATTTATTTATTATTTATGATATTTTTATTTTATTTTGTTTTATTATTTATATACATATATGTGTATATACTATGTAAATCCCTTCTATGTTGTCATTTGTTTGATTTTAATTGGCATGTATTTTTTTAGTTGAGTGGATCACACACACTCGTACACCACTGGATCTCAAACAAAAACGTATGGGCCAAGGTCCGAGTTACTAGGATATGAATGTGGAGAGAGGTATGGGCAATCGTGCATCAAAACTGAAACATGAGGCGAATACCAGCCATACTTCTTCTCAACATTTAGAACAAGCAGTAACAAGTCAAGGAATGGAACTTAATGAAGTCGACACTGTTGCAGACCATGCACAGTTCAAGTCTTAAAGGACTTAGTCCTTTCTCATAGGCCCGATTTGGTTTTTCTATCTGAGACAAAGTGCAAGCAACAACGTATGGGCCATATCCGAGCTCAACTATCTTTTAATGGGGCATTTACAGTAGATGCAGTGGGTCGTAGTGGTGGGCTTGCTATTATGTGGAAGTCTCCTATTCAAGTGGCGTTACGAAGCTTTTCCAAGTTTCACATTGATGTAGCTATTGCTGAAGAAAATGAGAATCCATGGAGATGGACTGGTTTCTACGGGAGGCCAGAGTGAAATCGCCGGATGGAAGGTTGGGATCTTCTTCGCACTCTCTCCAGGCAGGGGGCAGCTTCCGTGGTTGGTAATGGGAGATTTTAACGATATTACAAAATACTCGGAGAAGGAAGGATGTCGAAATCCACCGGCTTGGCTCTTGAATGGATTTTGTGATGCACTAGCAGATGCGGGTTTGGAAGATCTGGGCATGGATGGGTATCAATTCACATGGGAACGAGGCCTGGGCCAGTCATCTGGTATGGTGGAACAACTTGACAAGGCAGTTGCAACAAGAGATTGGAGATCTCGGTTTCCAGATTACAGACTCAACAATTTAGGATTTTTTTCCTCAGACCATTGCCCGATCATCCTTCAACCTTGTCGAGACCATATCCCTCCTCCTAATAGATGTTTCAGATTTGAAAATGCATGGCTGAATATGGAGGAATGTTGCAATGTAATCTCATCTAACTGGACAGGAAGTGACACTTATTCTATGATAGAGAAAATGTCTCGGGGTAGCCAAGCACTGTTACGGTGGGGAGTGAATTACATAGGACAATTCAGAAGGAGGTTAAAGTTTCACAAAGAGAAGATGGTGGGTTTGATACGAGGTAGGAGGGAGGCTAGTTCAGAATTTTTCAAGGCAAGAGATGAGTATTATGATATTCTGAACCAACAGAAATTTATTGGAAACAGAGGGCTAAGACCTTTTGGCTCAAGGACTGGGATCGAAATTCAAAATACTTTCATGCCTAGGCTTCTCACAGGCGGAAGAATAATAGTATTACCAAACTGATGGATGAGGAGGGGGTGTGGAGAACCTTGTCCAATGGGTTACAAGAGATGTTGGCTTCCTACTTTCACTCTCTATATAATTCATGATTGAACTATCCAGAAGTGGTTACTAACGAGGTGGTGAAACAGCTCTCGGATGCTGATTGGATTTATCTGTTGGCTGATTTTACACCACAGGAGGTTAAAGATGCAGTGTTTGCTATTCATCCAGATAAGGCCCCTAGGTGCGGATGGTCTTAATGCAGGTTTCTTTCAACATTATTGGGATATCATTGGACAGGATGTGATGTCATCATGCCTTAGTTGGCTCCGAGATCAAGCCTTTCCATAGGAGATGAATGAAGCAATTCTGGTCTTGATTCTGAAGGTCTGCAAACCTACTACCTTATCGCAATTTCGGCCTATAGCACTTTGTAATGTATTGTATAAAATTGTGAGTAAAATGCTGGCCAACAGGTTACGGTACATTATTCATCATATCATATCTGAGAATCATAGTGCTTTTATTCCACGGAGATGCATCTTTGATAATGTTCTTTTAGCTGCAGAATTAATGCATTATCTTCAGCGGAAATATCAGGGTAAGGTGGGTTTTGCAGCTATGAAAATTGATTTGAGCAAGGCATATGATCGATTAGAATGGTCGTTCCTGGAAGCAATGCTTGTAGCTATGGATTTCCCCTCAACCTGGATTCGAATGATTATGGTTTGTGTTACTACCATTACATTCAGAGTGTCAATTGGTGCATCATTATCGGATATTATTATCCCACAAAGGGGACTTCGTCAAGGTGATCCACTGTCACCTCTCTTGTTTATTATTTGTGTAGAAGGATTTACATGTTTGTTGGACCAGTTTTGTTAATATAGGGATGCATTCATGGATGTAAAGTAGCTCGGGATGCTCCACCAATTACTAGTCTTCTATTTGCTGATGATAGTCTGCTCTTTTTCAAAACAGATATAAGGGAAGCTGAAACGATGAAGCAAATCTAGAGTTTATTTCAGAGGACATCAGGGCTAGAGATCAATCATCAAAAATCTGCAATCATTTTTAGTCATAATACTCCATCACAAGCTCGACTACGGATATGTAATACTCTCCAAATTTGCGGAATCAGTTGCTCGGATAAAGTATTTGGGTATCCCGTTGGGTATTGGCAGAAAGAAAAATGAAGTATTCAACTTCATTCGTGACAGAATATGGGGCATGATACAGAATTGGAAGACTAAGTTCTTATCAAGGGCATGAAAGACAGTTCTTCTTAAATCAATCATTCAAGCCATGCCAAATTATTGTATGGGTATCTATTTAGTTCCGTTGGGGTTGTGCAAGGATCTAGAGAGAATGATGAATAGCTTCTGGTGGGGAAACAAAAAGGAACATGGCATAATTATGAACTGGAAGAGTTGGGACTTTTTATGTCAAGAAAAGGAGTACGAAGGCCTGGGATTTAAAAAACTTCATGAATTTAACTTGGCTTTATTGGCAAAACAGGTGTGGAGGCTTGTATCTTTGCCAAATTCCCTTGTTGGTAGGGGTTCTAAAGGCAAGATATTATCCGTCATCCTCTTTTTTGGAGGCAAAGTTGGGTCATAACCCAAGTTATTTGTGGCGTAGTCTAATGGAGACATAGGAAGTAATTTCGTAAGGGGACTCGATGGAGGGTCGGTAATGGTCATTCAATCCCAATATGGCATTTCGCCATGGCTACCTGACGTGAATTGTCCGAGGATAACTACTAAGAAATCATCAAATGCAAGAATAGAGATGGTGGTAGAGTTAATGCTGGAAGGTGGTATGGGTTTGTAATAATTCAATGCTGACAAATTTTAACATGCGGGACAGAGAGTTGATTCTCCGAATTCCATTAAGCATTTCGGAATGTGATCGATAGTCTTTACTGGGTGGCAGACAAGAAGGGTCAATTTAAGGTTAAGGATGCTTACCAATTATTAACCCACCAAGATTTTTTATGGCGAGATCACAATATGGATACATTTTGGATGAAGTTATGGAAGCTGAATATCCCTTCTCGAGTGAAGGATTTCATGTGGAGAGCGGGGTCTAGTTGTCTCCCAACTAAGGAAAGATTAATAGCAAGACATATTGAGGTGGATCCTCTATGTTGTGTCTCTAATGATCCTTCAGAGTCTGAGGTTCATATTATGTGGGAATGTTCCTATGCTCGGGATTGTTAGAATGAGGCTAGGTGGGCAAACCAGGTGGTAACACATTCCTCTCTAGGATCTTTATTTTCCCTCTGTGTTCTCAAAATTCATCACATGAGCAATGTGTACTGTTCTATGTAATTTGTTATACTATTTGGAAGCATAGAAATGAGGTATTTTGGGAAGGCAAACACACTCCACCGGTGATAGCTTTATCAGCGACATCAAGTTTCCTTCATCAATGGCAAGTTTCTAGGAATTCTGCATTGGTTACAAGATTACATGACCAACACCACCCTAATCAAGTTTGGTTGCCATCGGCACGGGACTGGTTGAAGATGAATACAGATGCTGCCGTTAGGACTGAGCTAAACAAAGCAGGCTTGGCTTGGTTGTTACGTGGTCCTGATTCTCAAACCTTAGCGGTCGAAGGAATCCTATGGCTTTTGGCAATCGATGTTATGTTGGCTGAAGCACTTGCAATCAGGGAAACGTTATTGTGGTTAAAAGAATTTCATCTTAGAAATGTGATTATTGAAAGCAATGCTGAATTTTGTGATCACGACAATCAACAATGGCAGTGCATGGCTTCAGAATTAGGCCTTATTGTAATAGATTGTAGTTACTTACTCTCAAGCATTTCAAATGTTTTTTGTTGTCATATTAGGCGCTCAGCGAACGAAGCTGCTGATGTTGTTGCGAAGGCAGCTTGCTCGATGAGTGCGCGGAGGCGTTGGACTATCCTTGATCCAAACCCTTCTATCTTCTTTTCTCCATGTTTAATGGAAAGTCTGGCTTTTACTTTTCAAAAAAACAAAAATACATATATGATATTAATACAATATAATTATATTATAGGTATAATACCCGAATTAGTCTCTCTATTTTTCTTTCTCTTCCCTTTTGGTCCCTCTACTCAGAAATACTCCCAAGTAGTCCCTCTACTTTTAAAAATGGTTCTACTTAGTCCTTTCTATTCTAAAATAAGCCAATTATTGGCTATATTTTTCAAGAGTAAAAGGACAAGATGGGAAGAGATTAAAGGTAGAAGGACTAAATTGGGTCATTTTCAAGAGTAGAGGGATTAGTGAGGAGCATTTCTGAGTAGAGGGACCAAAAGGGAAGAGAGAGAAAAGTAGAGGGACCAATTCGGGTATTATACCTATATTATATTATATGCTTATTAATAATAATATTTTTATTTTTTCTTAATTTTATTTTAATTCTATTTTTATTGTTTTCTATCCTTATATATGATTTTTTTATTATTTGTATATTATATTAGTAGTTATTGTTTTATTAAATGTATTTAATAATA
Organism: Dioscorea cayenensis subsp. rotundata; assembly: GCF_009730915.1. NCBI lineage: Eukaryota > Viridiplantae > Streptophyta > Magnoliopsida > Dioscoreales > Dioscoreaceae > Dioscorea > Dioscorea cayenensis. The sequence continues at coordinate 71,869 of NW_024087733.1, forward strand.
TTGGCGTCAATAATTTTTTTTATTTTTATTTTTTGAAAAATATCGTATTTGATAATAAAGCCCGGAGCATAAGCACGGATATCCATACTTGTATATATACATATACACACACAATAGACACGCAAAAATAAATCCAAAGACATTCACATAATTTGTAATTTTGCAGTACAACTCACAAGGAAATGCAAATAAAGAACTTTGCAGGGTCTTGGATGAAAAAAGAGATTGAGGACGTAAAAGAATAAAATTAAATATAAGGGCTTCATTCAAAATTTTCTCGCCAAGAGGAAAAGAAATTCACCGAAATCCAGTTCATTCTCCGTCCGCCTCGTTCATGGCCTCCATTGCAGCATCGATCCAACCTCTCAAGACCTCCGCCTTCTCTTCTCCACTTCGAGTGCTCGCCTTCTCCCGTCCTTCTCTCAATCCACTCCTCTCTCGCTCCTATGGCATGGCTGGCGTTGCCCCCATCTCCCAGCCCCGCCGTTTCCCCTCCAAGCCCCCTGGCTCATCACTCTCTGCTCGATGCTTTTCCGGTATCCAATCTCCATCTCATCAATCTCTGAATCCTCAAAATAAGCGCTTTCGTTTGGTTTTGTTCTCTTTTGCAGAAAAGATTGGATTTTTGGAATTTGGAATTTTTATTTCTTAGGGTTTGTGTTTCAGCGTTGAGTCCGGAGCTGAAATCGACATTGGATAAGGTGGTGAAGTCCCACAAAGTGATTCTTTTCATGAAGGGCACCAAGGATTTCCCTCAGTGCGGCTTCTCCAGCACTGTTGTGCAGATTCTCAATTCATTGAATGTGCCGTTCGAGACTCTCAATATCCTGGAGAATGAAATCCTTCGCCAGGGCTTGAAAGAGTATTCCAATTGGCCTACCTTTCCTCAGCTCTACATTGATGGCGAGTTCTTTGGTGGCTGTGACATCACAGTTGGTATAGCTCCTTGTCCATGTGTTCTTTTGGATTTCATTGGACTTTCTTCATATATTGTTTTCTTATTAAGAAAGTTGCCATTTGGTTTGAAGGTTGCTGTATTGATTATTGTTGAATTTTGGGATATCTTCATTAGTTTATGGAAGAATACTTTGAGAATATGTTTTTTGTAATATGATGTATACTGATAGTGTCATGTTAGAGAGATGTACGAGGTTAGTGTGTGTGACCAGATTCAAGGTTGCAACAGCTGTTCTTGGAGAGAAATCTGTTTGTCACTTTGTCACAATATTGCTTTAAGTTCATTGGGAAAATCATTAGGATTTGTTTTTGGAGTATCTAGATTTAAACACTAAGTCTCCTTTATTCTTGAAAATTTAGTGTGAGTTAACATGAATCGCTGTGGTTCATGTTAGGTACTTTTGATTGCTGAATAATACTGAGAGTTAACTAGAAATTTAGTATTGTATCAGAATGTCATTACCTGTGATCATGGTTTAATGTTTTGTATCCTACTTTCATGCTTCTCCATGCTTATTATTTTGCATTGTTTTGTGTTACAGAAGCATACAAAAATGGACAGTTGCAGGAGCAGTTGGAGAAAGCAATCTGTTCCTAAATGTTGTTTCAGCATGAGAATTATCAGCATAGGTATAAACATGGAGAAATTGATTCAGGTCATGCTTGGGCTCTTTTAACCACTACTATATGGTTATTATATTGCATTGGTTTGTGTTTACAGAGGAATTAAAGAATGGGAAGTGACAGGTGCTGTTGGAGAAAGCAATTTGTTCCTTAATGTTGATTCATCCTGAGATAAGAAATTGAGTTCTGTGGTTTATACTTAATTTTCTGTGAGCATGTCTTTGCAGTCTTGCATGAGTATCTTATTTGTTGTTATCTGTGCCCTTAAATAATGACTAGTTCTTTAGTTACAGCTATATGCTCTGATTATCACCAGCAACGCTTATTATTATGGATGATGCCTTTATATCAGATTTAAATTACCAACTGTGAGTTGCTCTTCCCGATTGACTTTTACATTTGTTGGATTTAATTTATCCTAATAAACAAGCTAGATTTAAATGAAGATGATCTTTTAATCTCCTCAAACAACTAATTCTTTGTGCAACTTCATTCATATCGTTTCTTCATTCTTCCAATTATCAAAGAGCTAAACTTTTCCTTGTGCAAAGTATTCTGCACTGCATATATTTTACTTTATCGATGTGATCATAGATCTTGAAGTGAGAGGATGCTTGTTAGCTAGACAGTCTTGATTGTGTGGCAAGGCCTTATTTGTTGTTTAAGGCTGTTGAGGACCAAGAATGATAGTTTAAACACATATTTTGTGGTTTGTGCAAAGGGAGATATTAAAGATGAACACTGTTACGATGATGATCCTACTCCACATATGAAACTGATATAATTGCTTGCTGGTATTGTAATGATTTTTTTTTTATTTTGATTTGATAATGCATTTGGTTGTATATTAAGGAAGTTGAGGACCATGATAACTATGATTGCTGTTATATATATTGCTAATGTACAATGAGTTACTGCAATTGCTACTTCTGTTTGTCTATGATACTGTTGTTTTTCCTGTTGCTACTTCAATTGTTCCTCTATAATCAAGTTAGTTGAGGACAATGCTTGATGGTGTGAAACCTTAATACCCTTGTTGTCCTTCTAGCTTAGGAAGCCATGAAAGGTGAGAACTATTATATAATGATGAAGAAACAATTACTGCAAATATACCACCTATAACTACCACAATTGTTACTGCTGTTTCATATGAAACATTTGTTTTTCTGTTATTATAGTGACTATATTAATATATTACCAGTTACATAACTGCTTTGTGTTACACAAGATCAGGCAGGATGAAAAAAAGTTAAGAAGGCATACACAATGTTTCTTTTTAAGTTTATTTTTTTTAGGGTTAACATTGTTTTTGATCAATATATTTTGGTTCAATGTTCATTGTCATCTCAATATTCATTTTTTGTTCTGTAATTAACAAATGTTAAACAAAGTCTATGTTATCAAGCTTTTTAAAGTGTGTGTCATTATAACATGTCAAAATAAATGTCTTAGTTTGACCCCTCAGAAATAAACGTCCACTAGTGGAACTCTTTCTTAATGATTGGTTGGGGTTGGTTTGAATAGAGAATAGAAAGAAACAAAGAAAACAACATTGAAATTGAACATGTGCACTGTGTTGGATGAGTGCATTAGGGGATCTCTGATCTTATTATTATTATTATTATTATTATTATTATTATTATTATTAATGAGATTCCCTTTTCATTTAAAAGAAGATAACATACAATAAAATAAAAAGGCCTTGATCAAATAATGCACAACCAAAAAATGAGACAATAAGAATCTCTTAGAAAAATTATTCAAAAAGGTCGTTGAAACGTGCCGTTAATTAATACATTAAAAAGATAGGGAAATATAACCAAGCGCACTAAAGAGAACATACTATATATATAATACATTAATTGCGGAGTTTTCGACGTTCATTGAATGTCCATGTCCATAGTTGAGTACAGTAATCGAACATCCATAGTTTGAGTACAGTAAGGTTATAGAGTTACAGTGGTTAATTAGGAGTTTGTTGGGTTTATTAAATTTTTGTTTTTCATAGGTCTAGTAAAAATGTTCATTACATTGTGCATAGATTGAATTCTAACGGTTGATACAAACGTATATAAATTTTGAGAATCTACTAACATTGGTAGATGATGAATGCTTATATATATATATTTTGTTTAACCCATTAATTAAAATGATTATAATTTTTTAAATGCTCTAAAAGTATTTTTTTAGGAAAAAAAAACTTTTTCCTTGAAAAACTTTCACATAATCTATTCTCATACAAAAAAATCAAAAATTATTTTACTAAAAATAAATATTATTTTTATTTTTAAACTTCAAGAAACGCAGAAACATAGGTTAAAAAAAAATTAAATTAAAATTTTGTAATAAATTAATAAAAAATTTCAAAATGATCCAATATTAACAACGTGTGGAAATCTGAAGTCAAATTTCAAAATTTCTCAATAAAACCCAAACTTTTCACGAAATTTTAGAAAGAGAGATCGATGGGATACTCGGTGAGCCCCGGGAGACGAGATCAAGAGGCCACCGGCGCCGCCGCCGCCGCCGAGAGCCTCCTCGCTCCTGGCAGCACAGCGCTGCCGCCGGGAACGGCGGCGAGACACCCTCCGCCACCGGAGGAAGGTTCCTTCACCGCATACGTCATCTACTTCATCCTTGGCACCGGATACCTCCTCCCATGGAACGCCTTCATCACCGCCGTCGACTACTTCTCCTTCCTCTACCCTTCGGCGTCCGTCGATCGGGTCTTCCCGGTGGCCTACATGGTTACCAACCTCGTTTTCCTGCTCCTCGTCCTCGGCGTGGCCGGCAAATCCAGTTCTCCGATGAGGATCAACGCGGGTTTGGGTCTTTTCGTGGTTTCGTTGGTTGTTGTGCCGGTGATGGACGAGGCTTGGGTGAAAGGGGTGCAAGGGATGTATGCTGCTTATGATGTTACTGTGGCGGTGGTGGTTCTCGCCGGGATCGCGGATGCGATGGTTCAGAGTGGAGTGATTGGTGAGGCTGGGGAGCTGCCGGAGAGATACATGCAGGCCACCGTCGCTGGCACCGCCGCTTCTGGTACTGATTCCAATCCATTGCCATTTGCTTTTTGGGGATTTTTTTATTGGTTTGATTGTGGAATTTGAGGGAATTGGGGATTGATTTGTGATTTGGTTTTTGATTTTTGGGGAAATTTTTGAGATGATTTTTATTTGAAATTTGAACTCTTTTTCCAGTAGATTGAATTCAAGGAATTGTGGATCAATGTGCTATGTGTTTCTTTTGAAAATTTTTAGATGGTTTTACTTGAAAATTGAGGGATTTGTGGGTCAATGTGTGATGTGTTCTTTGAAATTTTTGGGATGCTTTTACTTCAAAATTTATTTATTTATTTTTTGTTTTAAGTGTATGATTCAAGGTATTTGTGGTCAATGTGAGAATTTTTTTATATTTATATTTTATTGTTATTATTATTATTTTAATTGGAATAATCTTTAAAATAGTTCTCTGTTATGGTCAATTCACTTTTTAGTCATGTGCCTATTTGGTCCATCTATTTTCTTTGAATGAAAATGTTCATTTTTACCAATATAGCATCCACTAACAACGTGGTCATGTTTAATATAAAATAAATTAATGAATGGCTTAAAACATTGGTAAGGGTTTTTCACGTCATTTTGGATCATGCTGAAATGACATCCATTAATACCGACATAGAAATCTTTAGCAATATTTTAAGTTATTCATTGGTTTCTTTTGATATTAAATATAGTCACGTCAGTGTTAATGTCAGGGTTTTGTTAGAGAAAGGACTGATATTTTCCATTGGAGAAAAATAAAAGAACCAAATGAGCATATTTCATAATAGAAGGATTAAAAAGATGACCAAACCATATTATGGGGGATTATTTTGAGTATTATTCCTTTTTATTTTTTTATACAATGTGGCATGTCATATCACACACACGTTAAATTTCAACCATATCATGGGATTATAAATTGGGCTATTGGATCAATGGTCAATGCAAGATGTGTATTTTGGAACTTTTGAGATGCTTATATATACTTCAGAATTGAGTATTGTTTCAGTAAAGGAATGATAAAAGAATGAGATGAGAATTGAGCATTGTGTATTTTTTGGATTTGTGTTTGCTTTTAGGATCATTTACTTTGTAGTTTGCTGAACACACTCACACTCACACACACATACACACACACACACATATATATACATATATATTCCCGCAAATTTCTAATAATTTAATTCATGGAATGCCTATTGCCAGACATTTGAAATTGATATGTTTAGCTCATATATAACTATAGGATTGCTCCGCATTGATAATTTAAATTATGGAGTTGTGCAATTAATATTGCAAGTGACCTCACATTATTAATGTAGGATAGAATTTATGATTAGTGTTTAATAAAAAAAAGTGACATTATTTGCTTTTATAGTGAATAATCTCTCCCTTGTTCTCTTATTACAACTAAAAGAATATTTTTTTGTTTTGGCTATGTTCGTAGAGAATTTTATCAAGTATTAGTAAAGTACGTGTTAAATTACAATAAACATATTAGTTGATGACTATACCTAAAAATCACATAGGATATGTATGCATATGGAAAAACAAGGAAAAAAATTAATATAAATTAATTTAACTAATTTTTTGGAGAGTGGTGGTTTATGTTATTTTTAGATACAGGTTAAAAATTTTCCCATAGAAAAAAGCAGCAATGCCTTGTGAAACTATTGAGATGCTTTTACTTAATAATTTGTCTTTTTTTCCTCTTAGTTTTCTCCATGAGATGAGTCTTGGATTCTTATTGTTTGCTTCTACTTTCTGTTTCCCTAATTTCCTGATGACTCCATGAACATGTGAACTGTTGTTTCCTCTTGACTTGTATTATTTCAAGGTTCTCATCTTTTTTTAAAAATCAAACCAGGGCATGCAATTTCAATGGAGATTTTGGTATCTCTCTCATGAGGTTGTCTTTTATTAAAGCATGTTATTGAATGAATCATCTTCAATTATTGCAGGAGTTCTAGTATCAGCCATGAGAATTATAACAAAATCAATGTACCCTCAAGATGCTGATGGTCTGAGAAAGAGTGCAAACCTCTACTTCATTGTCAGCATTGTGGTGATGATCATATGTGTTATTTGCTACAACATAGTCGACAAGCTCCCTGTTGTCCAGTACTACAAGAACCTCAAAATACAAGCTCTCAAAGAAGAGAGAAGTGAACAAGGACTGGAGATCACATCGACCTGGAGCTTGTCGCTCCGCCACATCATACAAAGAATCAAATGGTTGGCGTTTGCAAATGCCTTAATTTATGTCGTTACACTCTCAATATTTCCCGGATATATTACCGAGGATGTGCATTCGAAGGCGCTTAAAGATTGGTACCCCATCATCCTAATTGCAGCGTATAATGTGTTTGATCTGGTTGGCAAGTGTTTTACTGCTGTTTACATGCTGGAGAATGCGAAGATTGCAGTTGTGTCCTGTGTGCTGAGGTTACTGTTTTATCCTCTGTTTTTGGGTTGTTTACATGGTCCTAAGTTTTTCCGGACAGAGATACCGGTGACGGTGTTGACATGCATTCTGGGACTCACAAATGGGTACTTGACCTCTGTGTTGATGATTATTGCTCCAAAACTTGTGGCAATTCAGCATTCTGAGACTGCTGGGATCTTGATGGTTATATTCTTGGCAATTGGTTTGGCAGCTGGTTCTGTAGTGTCCTGGTTTTGGGTCATTTGATTGTTAATGATTGAACCCTAGACTGTTTTATTATCAATTTATGGTTTTCTTAATTATTTGTGCATTGAATATTTTTTTTAATTTGAATATGTTTGTAAATGTGACATCCTGCAACCTGAAATACAATTTGTGTAAAACAGAATCAATCAAAATTAATTATCATTCAGGTTAGTAAAATCTTGGTCAGATAGGGGCATGGCAAACAATGGCTAATCATACTCTCATTGATACAATAATATCATATATATATATATATATATATACCCTTTAAACAAAAACATTCATTTGGACATGTTTGTAAATGTGGCATCTTGCAACCTGAGATACAATTTCTGCAAAACAGAATCAATCAAAATTAATTATCATTCAGATTAGTAAAATCTTGGTCAGATAGGCCCATGGCAAGCATGGCAAACTACATTCTCTCATTGATACAATAAGATCACATGTATATATCCTTAAAACAAAAAACAGGCTTGACCGAAAGCATTATAGTCTGATCTACCGGTTAAACTTTAGACAGTACAGAATTCAATTAAGACTGTTTTCTGAGTCGAGTCTGAAATTTCAAAATGGATAGGTGCAATAGATCAGGGGGCCAACTCATGCTTCTCATAGCCAATTAATATGGCAGAATCTTGATCACACGCAACTCAGTTTGCTGATCAAAGTAACCTTCAAGACATAGCACATGGATGTTGTGTCCCGCCCTGAAATTAAGGATACTATAGTCAATATCTTATAGAAACTGGAAAGCATAAGATTCTGATTTGGGAGCAAAGCAATTTGCGTTCGTGTTAGAAACTCGAAATGACACTGTAAAGATAAATTTCAGTTTGGAGCACAAAATGGAACATGTAATATCAAGAATGGCTCATACATTTGCAAATGATTAAGACAATGAGAGGAGGGTTTAGGGTGCAATGTAGACACCTGACTGATTATTGGGGCATCTTCAATCAGCCCTCTTGATTTGGGGCATCATCCACGTCATTTTTGTCATCTGTGTCCATTTTATCATCATTCTCCTGAACAGTACTCATTTCTGTATCATTGCCTGGGACATTAAACTCTGCAGGAATTTGGCCAGATTTAAGTGCCTGCAAGGTAGTAACACATAAAGATTAGTTCAGGAATTGACAACAGAAAGATGGTACTAGAATGAGAAATTACCTGCTCGAGCCTTGCAACTTCTTCAAGTGTTTGAGAATTTACTATTGCAGCCTGCATTTCAAAGAACTTATGATCAATCTTAAACGGAGACGTAGAAAGGCTCTCACAAGTGAATAGTCAATCTGAAGAACTTCTGCCATATGAATAAATTCTAATAGTAGACATGTATTAGCAACATATGTCAGTTAAAATTATTTCAAAATTTGTCACATTGAAATGGCATGTGTAACTCTTAAGAGCTATCAGAATTTGGCAAGAGATAATTCCATCTCGCTTCACCTTGATGGCAGTAATTTGCTCTGGTGTGGGGGCCACAACTCTAGGAGGTTTCTCTGTCTTTGTATTATCTGGTACATCCTGCACCTCACCTGGAGTGAATGTCTTCACTGGCACTTTTTTGGCCTCGTCTTCTGCTTCCTTGGTTGCAAACATATTTTGTGCTTCAATCCTCTCCTATTTATCAAGATTAGAAACAATATTCGAGATAATTTAGCAAAAGAAAAAAAAAATCATATCACCCAAGGCTTGCATATGCAAAAGCTTGATAAAGTTAAAAATAAAATAAAAAAGACCTCCGCTCCTTACGCCCAACGGGCAAAGGTTGTTAGCTCTTTCAATGAGGTGCCGCATTAAATGTTCCAATCATCTATCCCATGTATGTGTATTATACATACAGACATCATCAGAAATTGTCCCATGTTGACCAGGACCATTAGAAATCAATCCTATGCGAATCTACAATATTTTGTAAATTTGAAGTGGCATATAATCAACTAGAATCTTCGCAACTCTTGGTAATATAGTTGCTAATGTATTCCATATTTTCTCAAGTACAACTAGGAAGCTCTAGGCAAAGAAGCTGGCAAAATGATAAGAATGATCTACATGCATTCTCACATGCAAGTGTGTAAATCCTATTACAATCACAACCGACAATGATGCAGTTTTAAACCAAACGGTTATAAGGTTAATTTCTGCTGTTACGTCATTTTTCTCAGACAAAAGCAAATCATTGTCCTTCAAGGATCAAAATAGGAATTTCTCATGATTATTTTAATAAATGTCTTCAATCTTCAGATGATTATCATACAGCCAACTTTCAGTTTTTATAAGACTCATTCCTTCAAGATGATTATCATACACCCAACTTTCAGTTTTTATACATACTTAAGGCAAAGTAAATTGAAAAGATGAACTCAAGCAAAAGATGTTTCTGCTCCCATTAGATTATGATCACAGCAATTTATGTATTACGTGCAAATGGAGAGGACTAATACTAAATATTCTTCTATTGCCACCCCTGTTGATTCATATAGATTCTTATACACCCACCTTTTCAGTTTTTATACATAATTAAGGCAAAGTGATTTGAAAGATAAACTCAAACATAAGACATCACTAAGGAAAAAAGCTAACCTTTTGCTTCACTTTCTTAAAATCTAGCAGTCGCAGACCTTTCAATTTATGGATGACATATAGACGATAATTTGGCTTCTTTGTCACATTGTTGTCTAGTAGGCTGAGCATTTGCAGCTTTGGAAGAGAAGAAAGGGGGTCAATCTCCACCAAGTTTACAAGACGGTTGTTTGTCAAGATGAGAGTGTGCAATTTTGGCAGGAATTCTGAAAATCAAAATATACTTCATAAAGCACGGAATCATCAATCAGAGAATTAAAGTTCATCAACTATGTCCAGGTATCAATACCTCCAAGATTAGGGTTGATGCGAGTAATTCTATTATTATTTATCAGCAAAGTGCCCAGACGATTTAAGAAAGGGAAATTTTCAAGCTTCACAATCTCATTATCAGATAAATCAATAGTATCAAATTGGTCCTGCAAAAGAGACAATGGAACACATAATCACCAAAATTCACATTTTCCAGTACAAAGGACCATATTCCTACTCAAGGAGACATCCAACACCAAAATTGAAAATGCTTGTGAAAAATGAAAATTTAGATTCAAACATGCTTCAAATGACATTAGCTCACTCAAGTACCTCCATTGGGGTTTTACTAATGTTAATCAATAGTTCCAGCAAAGTTCAATTATTTGGAAAGAAACTAATATGTGACAATAATACAATGATGATCAAAATATAAAAAATTACAATGCAGCATGTCTCAAATCACATTCTCACAGAACTAGCCTTATTAGGGTTTTGCTACCCAGAGAATCATGAGCTGAAATAAACCCACAAACCAATCGCAAAGACGAAAGAGAGCAAAATAAGAGAATAAAAAAAGGATTTTTGAAATTGAAAACTCACCTCTGTGGCGCCCAAATTCTCAATAACAGCAATTTTGTTACCTGAAAACCAAATCCAGAAATGAAAAACATGGTGAGACATAAATCCAATAAAAAAAAAAATAAGAAGAGAAAAAAAAAAAAGGGGAAAAAGAAAAACCGAAGCTAGGGTTAGGGTTTAGGGGAAATGAAGAAGGATTTGGAACCTCGGAGATCAAGCTCGCGCTCCTTGATGGCATTGAAGAAGTGAGGGACTCTTCCATATGAGATCGGCGGTGAGTCTCACCATCGCCGCCGGAGATCGAAGACGAAGAACTCGCCAAGGGTTGTCACCGCCTCTTCTCACAACACAACACAATCACTCCATTTTGTATTCTAGTCCATCTTTTTTTACATATAAACCCCTAAAACTTTTCATTATTGCGTGTTACTCTGCCGCAAATTTTGGTTTGCCCCTTGTGTTTTTTTATTTT
>NW_024087734.1:0-54862 GCF_009730915.1 Dioscorea cayenensis subsp. rotundata
TGCCATGGCCTTTTGTTCCCTTTTGGTACTCCATAAAAGATTTGAGTTTCTCCTCCATCCTGGAATGTAGATATTGCTATATGGATTCCATTGAGCTCTCATTGTATTCCCTACAACGTCAACTTGTTCTACTGAGGGTGTACCGCCAATAGCAATCTACCAATCGGATGGAGCACGTCCTATTCCACATCCATTGTAACTCATCGTGGCCGCTACTCTATGAGAAGTAAGAGTGTCTAACTTCTTGCTCAATGATTCACCTTGGGCTGAAAACAATGTAACCGCATCAATCTCATGGAGGCCGGCCACTTTCTTTATTTCTCTTGCATTCTATTGGTAGCTATTCAAACCTATCTCTTTCAATTGCCAGCATCAAGAAGTTATTTGGTGCTTGAGTTCAACCCATTATAAAATGTGTGAATGACCATCCATTCGGTGAACCCGCATTGTGGACACTTCCGCAAGAGGTCCTTGAATCGTTCCCAAGTCTCAAACAAGGATTTGAGCTCTATCTGAACAAATGATGATATCTCATTATGAAGCTTTGCCAATTATCCAGAAGGAAAGTACCTTGCAAGAAAATATTTGACCATTTCATTCCATGTTGTGGTGGAAACTCTTGGTAATGAATGGAGCCACTATTTAGCTCTTTCCTTCAACGAGAATGGGAAAGCTCTCAAGTGAATTGCATCATCAGAATCCCCATTTATCTTTCACATGTTGCACACTTCAAGGAAGTTCTTAATATGATTGTTTGGGTCTTCATTGACTAACCCATTAAATTGTGTGGATTGTTGAAACATTTGAATGAAAGCCAGCTTCAACTCAAAATTCCGGTCTACTACTGGTGGCCTAACAATGCTTGATTGTGTCCCATGAATAGTCAGTCTAACAAATCCGAAAGTGTTTTTCGTTGTCCTTCTTGTTCGGCCATATTTATAGACTCTTCACCTTTATTTCAGATGGATGATTCTATTCTTGCACAGGGTCTTTACCTTTTCTATGAAGTGTTCATTCAAGTTCAGGATCGCCTTCAACCAATATGGAAGGGTTTACTCGAGTTATAACCTGGAGTTACAACCAAAGAAAAAAAAAACATATCAAAATGATGGAAGAATAAGAAAGTGTGAAATAGAACAAGTGATGAATAGCAAGTGGGGTACCCTGACATTGCTTACGCTGACAAGTGATGAACCTGGAGCTACTTGGATATATAAACCTTAGGATATAATCTTTTCAATTTCTACTATGTTCCTTTTAATTGAGTTTTAATTTGAGTTTTAATCTTGTGTGCTTATTGATTAACTTTTCCTTAGAATGACACTAGGGTTGAGAGCTAAACCTAATTATCTTAGTGACCAATGACCATCACCACTAGGATTAGATTGACCATGATTAAAGATGGTTGAGAGGATGAATTGAGAGGTAGCAAAGTATCCCCTTTCCTCTTTCGTTTGGTTTACTCTACCTCTATATTCCAAGAGCTCTTAGCAATCTTATATGGTGTAAGGCATCGAGAGAACTCTCTATAAGAACCTTGTATGGGATTAGGGATCTTTCACCTGGACCAAAGGATGGGATCTACATTTAGGAATAGGGTTTAACATTTGGAATCATTAGAACTCCAAGCAGTCATATGTGGTGTGAGGTGTTGGGAGAATTCTCCGCCGAGACCTCATAGGCGACTAGTCACCGGTTGACCATAGGTTTGGGATCTGTGAGCTTTTGGATTTCCACGACTCAATTATTCTTAATTAGGAAACACGATATTAGTTTTGCACTTGTAAACACCCTAGGGGGAGTATTGTCCAAGTACCGCCACTTGTTCTTAATTAGTTTCCTCTCATTTTTCCATGTGCTTGTTCACTTCTACTTATTTACTTTCTTGCAAATTGATCTTTACACACTTATTGATTGATTTTTGCTATTTAGTGAAGTTTTAGTTATTACTAGTATTTATATTCCCTATGGTTATGATTATCGTACCCTTTGAGTACTTTATTACTAAATGACCCATGTACTTACGGATGCATGGAAAGGGTGTGTCAGTCTCCCTCTCTTGGTTTCTCACTCTTTAGTGTTCCTTGGAGCAAGGAGAAGCTCGGATGACCCCCTCTTCTTGCTAGTGAAGCTTGAAGATCCATTCTTGTCCTTCAAATTCTAGAGGTAACCTTATCCTCTTTGTCTTCCTTGTGGTGTTGATAGATGGATAGATCTACGGTTAGTGTTGTGAGGTTGAGAAAGCTTGATCTTTATCTTCTTCTTGCATCTTTTGTGCTTAGATGCTTGAGAGGAGTGATTGTTGACACACCTCTTACGTGTGTGTATTGAAAGTGCATAGGTGTCAAAATAATAAAGTACCCAGCGGGTCAGGTAGTCGAATTCATAAGGAACGGAAGTATTAGTAATGACTACGTACTCCTAATTTATCTAGTCGGAGTCAAGAATATGATGAAATGAACTTAATCACGAGAAATAAGAATGTCACAAGCAAACACAAAAGAGTAAAAATGAGGGAAGTCTCAATCAATGAAAATGAGGTACCCGAACAATGCTTCCACTAGGATCTAATATTAAGCGCAAAATTTACCAATTGTTCCTAAACCGAGTTAATCAAGTTAAGGAAATCCAAGAATAATCTTTCCCTCCCTCTAGATCACCAATACTAGTCCCCTACGAGGTCTCGGTGGAGAAATCGCTCAATCTCAACACCTCACACCACATATGACCACAATAGACTCTAGGGATTTCTAAGACTACATCTGATTTCTAATGATAGACCTAACCCTACATCTATGTGAAAGATCCCTAACCCTCTACAAGGTCCCAATAGAGAAATTTCTTAATCTCACACCTCACACCAAATATGGTTGCATAAAGCCTAGGGAATACAGAGATAGAATGTACTAATCGGATGGGAAAGGGGACACTCCACTATCTCATGACTCACCCTCTCAACACTCTTCAATCTTGAATTTCTAGCCCTAATGGAGACCTTTTTCTGACCAAGGCAAACAAATCATGCATACCAATCAACCATAAGATCAATCAAGGAAAGCAAGCAATAAGAAAGCAAGATTGAAACTCAATTAAAGTCATATTTAATAGAAAGCAAAACCTAAATCAATACAAATAATAAAATCCTAGGGTTCACATGCCCAAATACCTACTAGGGTTTAGCCCTCCATGGGGCAAGTTAGAAAATAATTAATGCAATGTAAATCAAATGAAAACCATGGAATAAAACCCCACTTGAATTTATGATGATCGCCTTGATGGGTCGTTCGATGTCTTGAAGGATTCCTCTCCTAAGATAGGTCACTGATGGCTTTCTAAATGCTATGAAGAAGAAAGAATCTATCAAAGTTGGTAAAATACGACCCTCAAATTCACAAAAGCCTTCTCTCCAAACCTTAGCTGCTTTGTCTTTTCAAAAGCTGTGAAAAAGTCTCCTAAGAATAGGGCAAAATGGCTATTTATAAATAGCAGCTTGTGCCTATCATGTGCCTTGCCCTGCCCGGGTGGGCTATAAATTTCTCCACCCGTCCGACTGGAATTCTAACACGGTCAAGTGAATAGTGTTTTCCTACAGTATTTCTTTGGTGATTTGCTACACAACTAACACGTATCCAAATTGTGTGTAAACCACAAATACATGGGTATCGAAGTAATAATTGCCCCGTGAGTGGGTAGTCTAATCCACAGAGAACGGAAGTATTAGTATTAGCTAATTCTTAGTTATCTAGTCAGAATCAATGGATGTAATGAAATGAACTAATTACAAGAAAAATTAATAAGCAAGCAAACAGGCAAGATAGAAAGTAAAGGAGATCTCAATCACTAAAGATGAGGCACCCGGGCAATGCTCCCCCTAGGATCTAACATGAAGCTCAAGATTCACTAAATGCTTCTAAACCGAGTCTAATGAGTCAAGGTAATCGAATAACAACTGGCCTTTACCTCCAAGCCACCGGTACTAGTCCCCTACAAGGTCCCGGTGAAGAAATTGTTCAATCTGAACACCTCACACCCCATATGACCAAAATAAGCTCTAGGAATACCTAGGAGTGAAACCGATTCCTAAAGATAGATCCAACCCTATTTTTAGGTGAAGGATCCATAACCCTCTACAAGGTCCTGGTGGAGAAATCTATCAATCTCACGGTCCACACTAAATATAGTTGTATAGAGTGTAGCGAATACGGAGATAGGAAACACTCAATCGGAAAGGAAAGGGGGCACTCCACTATCTCATGACTCACCCTCTCAAACCTCTTTAACCTTGAAGTTCTAAGTCTAATGGAGACCTCTCTCATCAAAGTAACAAATCATGCATAATAAATCAACCACAAAGATCAATAACATATGCAAGCCATGGAATCACAAGGTTAAAACTCAAATCAACTAAGATTAAATAGAAGCATAAAGCAAATCAATATAAAAGAATAGATCCTAGGGTTCATATGCCCTAATACCTACTAGGTTTTAGCCCTCCATGGGGCAAGTTACAAAACAATGATTAATACAATGAAAAGCAATGAAAACTATAGAGAAAAACCCCCTTGAATTCGTGATGATGGCCTTGATGGATCGCTCAACGTCTTGAAGAATCCTTCTCTGAAGCTAGGTTTCCGAAGGCCCCCTCTATGCTATGACGGAGAGAAGATGGATCAAAGTTAGTGAAGAACGGGCTCCCAATATCGCCAAAGACCTCCTCTAAAACCCTAGCCGTCTTACCCTCTAGGTGTTCGCACAAAGTCCAGCTAAAAGTCTCCAAAGAATAGGGCAAACAGCCTATTTATAGTCACAAAACATGGTTGTCACGTGCCCTTACGCGCCGTGTGGATTTTTCACACACCCGCGTAGCTTGTAGTAAAATGCTAAGTCTGCTACAGTACTATTGCAGCAAAATGCTACAATATTTTGGTATGGTACTTAGCTACAGTACTCTTAACAACCGCAGTCCAAACACTCTTCTCTTGAGGCCACATGGTTGAGCACATGTCCATATGGTAGGCTATAAGAGTTTTCTTCATCGATGGATCTTTGAAAGGTCTTGCAATCTTCACAAAGAGAAGGAACATGAAGATATGACTGCTTTTGTGCCCTTCCAACTAGTAAATTGGCTTGAATCTCCTTGGAAGTTGGCACACATCTCCACATTCATGAACTCCTCTCGTGTCTTGGTCTTTGAATTACACAAGAACTCCCAACATTGTGTTTTATAGCCTATCTTTGCTTCCTTTTGACTCTTCAAGGCATTCACAACCTAATTGCACAAAAGAAAACCAAATACACAATATAAGACATAAACCATGGTAAAAATGATGCTCAATCCATGTAAAGCATATAGAAAAATATGTCTACTCAAGTACTTATCAACTACTTTGATATAGTGCTCCTCATAAACAAAGCTCCAAAACTCTTTTCTTGAGGTCACATGTACGGGAACAAGCCCGCATGGTAGATTATGAGGCTTTTTGTCATCTAATCATCATTGGAAAGGCTCTTAAAGTCTTCACACAAGTAGAGATATGGGAATGTGGATGCCGTTGTGCCCTTCCAACTCATAATTTAACTTGAAATCTCTTGGAAGTTGGCACACACCCCCATGTATATGAGCTCCATTTATGTCTTAATCCTTATGTTTCACAAAAGACTCCCAAACTGTGCCTACAAAACCTATCTTTGCTTCCTTTTCTTCTCTCAAGGCCTTCACAACCTATTTGTACAAAGGAATACCAAATACAATTTATGAGACATAAAACATGATAAAAATGGTGCTCAATGCATGTAAAACATATAAAATATATGTTCACTTAAACACATATTGATAAGTGCTTGTGCGATACGAATGCGAAGCGTTCATTCCTTATGTTGAGCATTACATTTCTCGGGTTTTTACACTAATATGTGTGTTTTTATGTTACTTTTATGCAGGTAGGGTTGTGAGGCCGAGTATGAAGGAAATAGACCAATGTGGATCATAATGCACCAATTTTGGAGGAAATCTTACTAAGGTTCAAACGCGAAGACATAGGTCAGGTGTGAGATGCTAGAGTGTGTGTCAACCTCTTCGTATTCGAGTGGGCAAATCCATTTGGAGGGGCACAAAGGCAGTCACATTCGAGCATTCTGACTTATGCACATTGAACAAGAGCTCCACCAACGTGTACACCATTGAAGAAGCAAGTGATCCACGACGTGAACGTGTGCCCGTTGCGTTACCCCGATGAAAGTATGGAATTGGGAAGCTATTCAGGTCGAATACTGTAGCAGAGCACTGCAGCAACATTGTAGCATATACTGTAGCAGCACTGCTCACAGCCGGTGGAGAAACTAGAGAAATAGAGAATCCACACGGGCATGTGGAAATTATCCACGGCCATGTGGAAATTCCGCACGGGCGCGTGGAGCATCCACGCCCGTGTAGTCGCCCGATTCCAGCCCTATTTAAAGCCGATTTAGCCCCGATTTTGGTATTCTTTTCTCCATCTTTTTCCCAACTTGAGAGAGGGCTTCGGCTAGGGTTTTGAGGGGTATTGGCCAAGGTTTTGGAGAGGTTCTACATCTCCAACATCGTCATTCCTTAGGAAGAATGTTGGTAGGGGAGCTTCCGTCGAGGAGTATCCTATACCGGATGAGGGAATCCTTGGACGACGAGTAGAGGACTTTCCACAAGACCATTGACACGACTATCGAGGGGGTTTCTTTATGGATTCATTATTTGTACATTCTATTTCTTTGATTGTACTTAGCTCCATGGAGAGCTAAACCCCTAGTGGGTATTCGGGTATTGTGAACCCTAGGATGTATTTGTTTCTTTGAACCTCTTTATTATGCTTTCAATAAATTGATGTTTATTGTGAGTTCCAACCTTGAATGCTTGATTGTATGAACATTTCCCCTAGAGTGACACTAGGGTTGAGAGTTCTTGTTGGTAACCTTGTGAGTGAGTGACACACCACGAGCGTTAGACAAAGCTAGGTTGGAGATGGTTGAGAGGGTGAGTCGAGAGGTACAGGAGCGTCCCCTTTCCCCTCCACCGTGCTAGATTCTACCTCTGTTCCTCGAGTTCTTTGCGCCAATAATAGAGTGAATGGTCTAAGGGATGAACTTCCGCTGGGGCTTAGTTGCGCGTGCAACGGAGTGAAGCGTTGAGGTGATCTTAGTATCTAGGACTTAATTGTGGTTAGGGACCTTCCACCTGGACCAAAGGGTTAGGTCTATAATTAGGAAGAGATTTATCACTTGGAATCCCTAGAGCTCATTGCAACTCTATGCGAGTGTGAGGTGTTGAGATTATTCGATTTCTCCTCCGGGACATGTATAGAGTTAGGCATAGTTGACCTTAGATTTGGGACTATGTAATTAAGGATTTCCATGAATCACCATTACATTGATTAGGAAGCATAATAGAGGGTTCTTGCACTTGAAACAATTATCCTAGGTGGAGCATTATCCGGGTACCCCATCTTTATCGATTGTCTTACCCCCTTCTTTACTTTTGCTCCCTTACTTGTTGTTTTTACTGTTGAGAATTGAATCATTGTCACACTCATTATCATTGATCTTTTACATAGCTAAGAATCGAATTAAGTATTTTTATTCCCTACTCCCTGTGGATTCGATACCCGCTCACCCGGGATTATTACTTCGACAAACCCGTGCACTTGCGGCATATACGCAAGGGGACCTTGTCACTTATCAATTGAATTTCCATATGTTCCTTTTAACCCTTATTGAATCCATGAACTTTCTTCTTCTTTGTTATTGGGGGTTAGCTCCACTATAGCACCTGTAGATCTTGCTTGTTTCCTTGATTTCTTAGAATGGATTGTAGCCAAGAACCCTTTGGAACTTCTTTGAAACCTTGAAATCGATGTGGGAAAACCCTAGGATTTGTTTAGGGTTGCATTGCGTTGTTAAGCTTAGGGTTTCAATTGTGTTTTCCTTTGTCTAACCTTTCTTTCTTGGTTTTGAGTATGTGTGTGTGGTTGTGTTTGATCAGGTGGTAAAAGCTCTGCTCGAGGCAAGGAGCCGGTGAAGGAGTACATTTCTCAACGTCTTTTCTCACCTAAGTTTGTGAGTGGGATTTGTGATTTGCATGATTCTATTAGAATATTACTTATTAGCTTTATTTAAGAGTTTTTCATGGTTTTTTCACAATGAATCCATCCTTTGATCGGGTTGGAAATGAATTTCTATATTTTGAGTTATATGTGAAACTATGGATGTTTTGATGAATGTGTTTATGATTATAATGGTATTTTGGAGTTGAAATGATTTATGAGCCCTTGTTTATCTGAACATACTTTTAGCATGCTACTTGTGGGAATGGATTTCATTCCCTGTATTTAAAGGTTGTCCTATGTATGGACCCTATGGTGAGATATGCATATTTTGAATTGGATTATATCATTATATTAGTAAATCAATATATGGTTTTGAATTGTGAAGTTAATGAGGAGGGATAATAGGTTTAATTGATGCAAATATTTGAGTAGCTCTTATGAGGTTGAGGTTAAAATTCACTTGGTGATATGTGTGGACTAAGAATGATTTAACTACTCTGGTGTTGTAAGATGTCTAAAGTTGTTGAGGTATGATATTGTGAACGAATTATACGGAGTTTAAATGTAGTTTGATTCTATAAATATATCAAAAGTATGTATGTTAATGACTATAATTATTGTTGATTTGGAGGTCATGAGTTTGATGTGCCTATTTTAATACAATGGAATTTCTTTAGAAGAATAATGATGGATGTGCAAGCCTTATAGGCATATCAAAATCCGGAATGCAATAGTTGGTGATGTCCTAACAACCAAAGCCATATATGATGGTAGAATTATATTTTCTTGTTCAATGTGGATTTGGTATATGTGAATTTGATTAATTGGAAATCATTTGTTCATTGGTAAATTGAACTTATGTTTTAGCAATGGAGTTGGGTAATTAATGTAGTATTATTGATAATTTTTTATCAATGTCTCCTTAACAAGTGTTAAAAGGATGTGAAAGTCAGGTCAAGATTTAGAAGAGTGTAAGTAAGATAATATATTCATACTTTTCATGGAAGACTTGACTATTATGTCGAATTGTTCTTGAAATTGTTCTTATATTTTGGTGTTGTTCAATGAATTACCTGAGAGGTAAAACTAGAGCAATCATGAGTATTGTGTGAGTTTTAATTGGGTCATTTGCTTGGGTTTGTTATGACGAGTTTCATTATTTTTTTAAGATATTCCAAAAATTTGTTCA
Source organism: Dioscorea cayenensis subsp. rotundata (assembly GCF_009730915.1). Taxonomy (NCBI): domain Eukaryota; kingdom Viridiplantae; phylum Streptophyta; class Magnoliopsida; order Dioscoreales; family Dioscoreaceae; genus Dioscorea; species Dioscorea cayenensis. The sequence continues at coordinate 9,265 of NW_024087734.1, forward strand.
ATGGTTTTCTATTAATACTATTGGTATTGGAAATTGGTTTGTGAAACCTGTATTCAAAATATTATACTGTTGGCATTTCTGAATCTGAAAATGTATTATTTTCTAAAATGCAAATATTTGTCCTGATTTAGACCATATGTTAATATATGAGGCTTTATTTATTCTGCCATACTTCTAGCATTGGTAATTGTCGATATGGCTTGGATTCTATTATTAAATGTTGTCCTGGCTATGGACTCGTTGTTGAGATATGCTTTATTGTTGTATTGAGATGGTGGTACACTATTGCAGTAGGCGATCTTCTTGGCCAGCCTTTTATGGTGGCGTGGTAGGATGACTGATCTTTTTCACCCAATTCATGAGGGGATGCATGACCCTAATTGGACAGTCATCGAGGAGCCAAAGGCACCATATGGTGGATTGATGGATCAACGTCAAGGACATGACTACTTTGATAGCTTTGAACCTAACCGCTACCACAATGAAAGTTTGGATGGATTTCTAGAACATTATGTTTTTACTTGCAATACAAACTTTATATGTATAAAGGGTTTATGTTTTTATGCAAAGAGAACTTTGAGATGTGATCCCTCATGATTTATTTGAAAAAGTAAATATTAATGGCGAGCATCAGGTTTATGGTTTAAAGCTCATATTTTATAAATAATGAGTTTTGAATGTTAAAATCCTTACTTGAGCAAAAGTGATTCTTTTTTGCTATTCATGATTTCTATATGTTCATATATATTGATTTATGTATGAAAATGCTTAAATGATATTTGTATTATTTCGAAAGCTTGTCTTTTGGAAATACATTGGGTTGTTTTGATATTCTCTAAGAATTATGCTAACTTACTCACTGAGTGACATTAGTTACTCACCCTCTCCCTCCCTTCAAAGTTTAGCTTCTAGAGGCATCATGGCAGGGATAAATGTATAACAAGCCGGTTCCCTCTCAACTAAGCCCTTAAAAGTCTCCATCCTCTTCTTCTTCTTCTGTTTCTCATTCTCAAGCTCCATATCCTTGAATACATAACCATTATGCAAGCTTTCTATCTCGTATAAATTACTTGAATGGTTTTCCCTCTCAAATATCACATACAAGAACTCATACATCACATACGAAAGATATAAACACACTCCATACTTCTCCTCTCAACACATGAACATATAAGCTAATAAAGCACGCACCTTTATCACCAACAAAATTAACTAAAATGAATCTCTTATAATTATACTAGCAAGCATAAAATAGAAGCTTAACAAGATCTTTATTAAACAAAAACAAGAAAGGAACCTCACCCTGCATCTCCTTGATCCTCATTGGTGCTTCTTCCTTCCTATATCTCTCCTCCTTTGTTTTTGTCTTATCCTTCTACCTTAGGAAAAAAAATCCAATCCCCTCCACTCAAATCTCTCTCATTCTTCCCTCCCTTCTTCTTGATGAATTGATGAATTATTTTAAATAATCTTCCCGAAGCTATAGTAACCAGTGCAGGACTATAGTAATAAGCCTCAACTTCTATGGAAACGAGGCATGGTATCTACAGTAACAAAGCACTTAAAATGTTTGGAAATATTGCTACATTAATTCCAAAGGTATCCAAGTTGCTACATTATAGGTGACTAAACCTAACTCGAGTGATTAGGTTTAGTCTTGGTGGCTAGGTGTTATAGCACTCTTCATTATATGTGGAAGGGGTAGTAGGGTTGCTAAGTGGTTCAGATAACAATTAGGAAGTTTCTTATTCAATTGTGAGTATGGCAGTCCCCTTTATAAGCCTAATGACAATGCTTGGCTACAAGCTATTTGTACGGTAAACAAAAGCTTTGGAGATTGAAAAGTTAATACTTTCATTGGGATGCAAAATGTTATTTTATTCAACTAAATTTGATTATGCCAATGATTTCTCTACCTCCAATTCTATGTGAATATAATACAGATTTGAAACTAAGAGACGGAACTCTCTATGAAAAGATAGAGATTTTAACTACTTGTAATTCTGAGATAAGAGTGAATGTATAATCTGAGGTGGTTATGGACCTTGGATTTCATCCATGCAGAGGAGTTCCAAACATTTTATTATTTCAAAATTATGTGCTAAGTTGTTTTCAAAGAGATAGTTATATGGAATCTTCATTTGGTGCAAATATCATACATGTTCTACGCAATTGAAGTACTATCACTCAATGTGAAAAAGGTGTTCTTTATTCCGTAAAGTAGTTTTTTTGTGCATAGCCCCTTATATTTGCATGAAGTACATATAGAGTTCGCCCATTATATATTTCAAGTTATGTTTCCAAAGTTTACTTACATTGCTATGGTTATGATCATAAAAGACTTAAATAAGATTTTATAGGTGGTCAAGGTAGAAAATTAAATTAAGAAAGAAACTTTGCAAATACATGCAAGGGTTGTTGAGTTTCATTTGTCATTATAAAGATAAGAAGATGTAAATGCTCACAATTTATGCTTATTTTGTCCTAGACTTGGTTAATTATAGGAGGTCTTCTAGCATGTCCTTGTACCACCTAAAACAAAAATTTTCTTTTGACTTGCTTCCAGCAAAAATATATTATTGATAAGCAATGTTGGAAATAATCAAAGCTACAGTTGCTGATGTGGAAAGGTTGCTGATGTGGAGGATAAGAAAAACTACCAAGCATGTGAAGAATAATAAGACTTGGTCATATTTAGTTTTTTGATTTTTTTTATTTTTAAATATTGGTTGTGATATGCTTATCTATTAGATAAGTCTCTATTATTATCTATAAATAATGAGAAGAGTTGTATTAATTTTGAATCTATTATTATCTATTAGATAAGTCTAGTTTCTTTTGTAAAATGATCCTTATGTCTTTTCATTATTTTTTATCCTCATTCTTTTCCTTAAAACCCAACATTTGGTATCCAAGCTATTAGATCTAAAGGACCTGTGAATGATCATGGCTACGACCAATACGTCCGCTCTTTCACCTCCAGTTTTCAATGTTAAAAATTATCAAGTTTGGACCATCAAAATGAAAGCTTATTTGAAGGGGCTTGGTTTGTGGCAATGAGTTGAAGATGAGAAGATTATATAGCCTTTGGGAGACAATCCGACACTCAATTAAATGAGGGCTCATGCAGAGAAAGAAGCAAAAGCTCCGAGGGCCTTGTCCTTTATTCATGCAGCTATTTCAGAATCAATTTTCACAAGAATCATGACTTGTGAAACAGCCAAGGAAGCTTGGGATGCACTAAAAGAATTATATCAAGGTAATGATAGAACAAGGCAAATGCAAGTGCTAATTCTCAAAAGAGATTTTGAGATTCTACATATGAAAGAAAAAGAGACCATACAAGCCTATTTTAACAGGTTGACAATAGTAGTGAATAAATTAGGTTAATGGGAAAAGAACTACATGATAGTAGAGTTGCAGAAAAGGTGTTTGTAAGTTTGCTCGAACGATTTGATGCAAAAATTTCATCTCTAGAAGATTCAAGATATATTAGTCAAATTACTTTGCCAGAACTAATCGATGCTTTACAAGCACAAGAACAAAGACGAAGTATGAGAGAGGAAGGAGTAGAATAGAAAGTTGAGGAAGCATATCTAGCAAAAAGTTCATCTTCAAAAGGAAAAAGAAGAACACTCCAATGCGACCATTGCAAGAAGTTAGGCCATGAAGAGAAAGACTGTTAGCACAAAGGAAAACCTCAATGTTTCAAGTGCAAAAGACTTTGGAAATTTACAGGTAAATTGCAAATTTAAGGATGAAGAACGTGCGAATTTGGTAGAAGTGACCAAAGAAGAAATTCTTTTTTAAATTAGTTGTGAAAAACGCATCTAGTGAAGAGAAGTGCTTCACAGTTTTAGAAATGTAGAGAGAAGTGTTCCATGGTGTTTGATGTTTGGAGAGAAGTGCTCTAAAACAAATTCGTTAAGAATTGTGTAGCTTTGAATTAATGGAAGGTTTTGGAAATAATCAAAGCTGCAATTGCTGATGTGGAAATGTTGCTGATGTGGAGGATAGGAAAAGCTACCAAGCACGTGAAGAATAATAAAACTGGGTCAAATTTAGTTTTTTAAATATTAGTTGTGATATGCTTATCTATTAGATAAGTTTCTATTATTATCTATAAATAATGAGAAGGGTTGTATTAATTTTGAGTCATTTGAATAAACAATCATAGTCCAGTTTCTTTTGCAAAATAACCCCTACGTCTTTTTCATTTTTATCCTCATTCTTTTCCTTAAAACCCAACAAGCAATTCTCTCTAACATTAAGAATGAGTTTCATGAGTCCATTAAATGCATGGTATAGGCCTATTCAGGAGGTATTTTATCATCATTATAACCTTTTTGGTATTATGTTGATGCTTGTGTTGTGGGAGATGTGGTTTAACAATCAGTGACTCGGCCAGGCGACCGTGGTCCCCCAACGATTTTAAATCTCTTAATACCCTCTAGATAGATTGTCCTCCCCCACCACTCAATATTAGAATCAAAGTTTTGTCATTGTTAAGAATGAACAAGAGAGAGGATTAGAATATTTGAAGATTGAAAATCCTCAAGCTCTCCTCTTTTAACTAGCTCCAATTTTTTATTCAATGATGTTTATTGACTAAGGGAGCCTTTCTAAGGATGAAGCCATATGGGAGGTGCATTTAAGACGTTAGACTTATTGTATTGTTATGGCGCAAGGCTTTTACAAATTTTATGTGAATGGCTTTATGGGAGAGAGAGAAAGGAAGATTGAGAGAGATGGACGGAAAGAGCTCAGGGGTTACAGAGAAAAGAGTTGTACAGATAGCATTATACATTTTGACAACAATGAATATATTGAGATGAACTTGGTGAAAGCTGAATTAAAACTATTATTGAAGTAAATTTTAAGACAGAAAGTGTTGCTCTGAACAGAGAAATTGAGTTAAAATGATTAAATGGCAATATAGATTGAGAACTTTTCAATGAATCCACAGATATCATTGAATTATATTTAATTTTTTCATGCATATACGGTTACATTTTTTTGCTTGCTTTCAATTTCTTGAGTTAGGTTATCTTTGAGCATAGTATGTGATTAGATAAGAGATGGAGATGTTTCGAAAGAAACAAACTATAATTCTTAAGGATAAGAAGTTACTTTATTTCATTAATCTCTCTCACTATATTACAACTTAAAAATGATAATGAGAGATAGAGGTAAAATTAAGTTGTAATAGTCTTATCAAGGGCACTTGGGCTTGCCATCTTGGGTCTTCCAATTGTCATAACAAGGGCATTCTTGCTTATTTCCATAGGTGCCTGAGGGTACACAGTGGCACTTATCACAGCACTTGTTGCAGAAGAAAAGGCATGGCTTCCTGTGTTGTGTTGCAGAGCATCTATAGTCACACTTTGCTGGGCACTCTAGACATAAAAATAATACTCCATTCAATTTTGGATAGTTTTTATTCAATCTTCTAGGAAAACTGTGAATTCTATATATAGGTATTATCAGCTAGTTTTTTAATATAGTAAAATTTTAAAATAACAATAATTAAAAATAAAGGTGATATGTTATCTAACAGAATATACCATAAAATCATATTTCTTTACATGCATCAATCACTCATTCTTATAAATATTACTATGAGACTAAGTTCATCAAATTTTTTGATAATCACAGGAAATTTGTGTAATTGTTCAAGTATTGGAAATTTTAAAAGCAAGATATATACTATACATGGAAATTTCAATTTAAAACATTTTTTTATAATACCTTTAATTACTTTTTGTCTCTTTTTCCCTTAAAGGGTATATGTGTGTGTGCATATATACATATATAATTAATCAATTATATATATATATATATATTAATATCTCTTTCTTTATATATGTAACTTTTAAGAGAAAAGTGGAAAAGATAAATCTCTTTTCAACTTTGTGATTCATTCGTTACTAAACATATTTTCGTTTTTATTGTATGCTTATGTGAATAAATTACCCAAATGTCATATCATAAAGATACAAAGAATTTAAAACCATTTGCAAGCAATCTGATCTTATTTAATTTATTTGGAAGAGCCACCCATTAAAATCCAATCTTGTAGATGTGTATATAAATATGAAAGTCGTGATATTAGTTTTAAATTATAATATTTTTTATAAAATAATGAAAATAGTTTAGAAAATAAATATATACAATTAACATAAAAGAAACACTATACTTACGTTCTGGAGGAACAGAGCCCTCCCCTCCAAGCTGTAAATTTAATAAGAATTGGAAGATGTTAGAAAATTAATGTTACGATAATTAAATATTATAAATTAAATAATTAAATTATGTTAAAAAATAATTTCAGTAATAATACTTACGGGGAAATAAGAAGAACCAGCACTAATTAGGATAACTTCTGCCTGCAAATTTAGATGATAAACTTAATTTTCCAAAAGTTAAGATAAACCATACTTTCAAGAAATTAAACTTAAATGCTATAGATAAGAAATGAAAGAGTACAGTTATAATAATTTTGGGATTAAGAATATTTTCCCTACTTATAAACTTTCCAACTTAAATTAATATTTGTCAAAAATCATTGTGATATTAAACGTAAAATCAATTAGATTTTCATAACTGAAAAGTCTATATACATAGAGTGATCGGCATGGAGTGTTATGCTTTGAATCATTCCAGAATCAAATTGTTGCTTCTAAACGCTATTAACAATATGAATTATGTATATATATATCATGTTTGATTAATTTTATGTTGCTTTATAAGAAATATTTAACATATAGAGTGTCTTCTCAAACTTTAATTCTGTTCACAAAACTTTGAATTAAATTTTTATATGATTAACTCTTTTGTCATAAAATTTAACTAAATGAATAAATTAATCTTTTAAATCATTTTTCTAATCTGATATATAAACTCATTAAGGGTAGTCCATAATTATGTAGTCATTTTCTTTTACGAAGCGGTCCATAAACACATAATAATATATCAAGCCAACGATACTGAAATAAAATATATAAAAATGATTTAAAAGAATTTTCTAGTGAAAACAATGTCAAAGAGTAAACAAAAATAAAAGAGAAGGGAATAGAAAGATATATCTCACCACAAGCGCGAAAGCGAGGAGTGTTGCATAACCAGCCATCATCTTCATTTTCATTTCTGGGGATGAGATGAAATGGGCAAAACCATCATATTATATAACCGAAAAAGATTTGCTCCTGTGGAATAATATGGAAAGTTGAAAATTGTTATCTTTTTTAAAATGGAAACATGAAAAATCATATCCAACTTTTCAAGTCCTTTCCTTGTATTGCCATAACAAATATTAGATTAAACATAATAATCTAGGATTATATCCTTGCAGTTTTTGTATAAAACAAAAAAGAAAGTTATATATCGTGATTAATATGGGAAATAATTTATATGGCTCATAAAGTTCATTTCATTTTTTTTCTTTTAATGTTGTCTACTGTAATGAAATGCATTTTTTACTTGATATTTCAAATATTTTTATTTATCTATTTTTTTTTAATAAAGTGGAGAAACTACTCACCTCCCCTAATCTCTCAAGGAAAGAGTCTCTTCTAATGTGAAAGTGCTAAATACATTATGGACCATAAAACATTACATTTTTCTCATGCTTTTAAAGAAAATTTGAATCATGGGATGAGATAATGATTATTAAATCTAAATTGATCCGAGATTGGAAATGAGGGGTGGAAAATTTGATCTTGATAAAATAGAAAAAGAGAGATCACAATCAGGGAGGATGAGAAAATTAAAGAGTTTATTCATTAAAACCCTAAGCAACCAGAGAAAGAATTAGGCAACATACGAGAAAACTTTCGAGGAAAAAATGAGAAAACTAAAGAGAAAAAAAAAACCTAAGCAACTAGAGAAAGAATTAGACAACATACAAGAAAACAGAGAGAGAGAGAGAGCAACATACAAGACAACAAAGAGAGAGAGAGAAAGTTGGAGGCAAAAGAACAAACAAAATGAAGGAGGTGAATTTGGAGGAGAGATTGAAGAGGCTCAAAGCTACTCATGGAGATTTGAGTTCTTTTAAAAAAGCATATTTTCTTATGAAAACAATTAAATGTCAAAGAAAATGATATAATTTATGATTATGTTGCTATTGATGATACATACATTCTACGAGATGACGATGATGATGATGATGAGTTCACATAATTATGTTTTATTTTAACAATATTTTGGATGAAAAGGATACTTGTTCCTATGTTAGACTGCTATTTTTATGAAGAGTCACTACAAAAAATTGTTATATAGTGACAGTCAAAAATCCATCACTAAAACTTCAATTTCGGTCACTATAGTTATTTTCATTCTATACCGACGCTCATGAACTTTATTGCAACAGTAAAATTTTCGTCAAATTATCCCTCGGCGCTATAGGCTTATACTGACAAAAACTATGTCTGTTGCAATACCCTATTAGGATATACTGACAGCATGGAGAATGTAGCTATAACCTATATTGACGGAAATGTCCGTCACTTTATCTTTATCCTTAAATCTATTCAAAAAGTATTTTAATGACGGATAATACCGGCAATATAGCTATATTGTAGAAATTTTTAGAAGTTTTTTTGACGGATAATACCATTAGTATATCTATTGTGATAAATTTTTATATGTTTTTACTGATAGATAATATCATCAATATATCCATAGTGATTAATTTTTAAAAGGTTTTACTGACAGATAATACCATTAGTATATCTATGGTGATGATTTTTTTATAAGTTTTTACTGACAGATAATACCGTCATTATATCTCTTTTAAACGGATATGATGGTCTTTTTACTAACACATAATATCATCATTATATTTATTCAATTTTTACATATAATATAATTTATAATATTTTTCACCTGGTAACAGATAAAAACAAAAATAATAAATAATATATAAAAACAATTTTATTGATCAAAATGAAATCACACATAACAAAAGTGTTCATAAGTCATGTATTAGAAGCATATCAATGTTGATGCAAACAAGCACTTGTAGAGTTTAGGCAAATAGCAATAAGTCAATTACAAGACTAGTTAGTAGTTAGTATATTAGTAAAATTACAAGATAATCATCTCATGATGAAACTTCAATATTCAAACAACATAATAGATGTCTACATATAAGGCAAAAGAAAATGCTCTCTGATATGACACTTTGCTAGCATCATTATATACATCCACTACTGTAAAATTAGTACCTTTTTCTTCCATTTCCATGTTCTTTATTTTCCGGCGATTAAGTATCTTGACAGCAACTTTGCGTCCTGTCAAAGTATGCTCTGCAATTTTCACTTTGCCAAAAGAACCAATGCCCAAAGTTTTTCCAAGCTTATAATTTGTCAAGAAGGCATCTATAGCGGTGCCTCCTCTATTGCCAGGACCCTCCATTTGCACTGTTATATAAAATAAATGTAAAACCCACTTCTATATATTGTAGGAGACAGCAAGGACATGAGATTCCCAGCAAAAAAAAAACCTAGAAATAACAACTCAAGAAAACCCTAATCCACACACACACACACACACACAAGACACACCAAATCCCCATTCCTGGAAAAACCCTATCGATATGGTGAGATTGATGAAAATCCAATCTTTATGTTTGAAAATGGAGACAGCACTTCTATATATTGTAGGAGACAGCAAGGACATGAGATTCCCAGCAAAAAAAAAACCTAGAAATAACAACTCAAGAAAAACCCTAATCCACACACACACACACACACACACACAGACACACCAAATCCCCATTCCTGGAAAAACCCTATCGATATGGTGAGATTGATGAAAATCCAATCTTTATGTTTGAAAATGGATAAAGAGCACAATTTCTAGAAACAAGTCACAACCATATCAACATGTTTATAGTTATAATATCAAACAATTATTATTTTCAAATTCTCATACATTTCAATGACCACAAATTTTTAGATAACAATAACAACATACTTACAGTTATAATCTCAACTATTAAAAATTCGAAAATAAGTCCACATCCACAATGATCTGAGAAAAATATATGTAGGGAAAATTTAAAATCCCTTGAGGAAACACCATCTAATCCACTTTACTTGCATAATCCCATAAACATATATATATATATATATATAACCTGACAAGTGATGGCCAGTGCCTTTGAAGAAATTGACATTCAAACCAAGTATCTACACCTAGATTCATCTATCCTTTAATCCCCCTTGAAGAAAAAAATATGAAAAATGAGAATACCCTTGGAAAAGCAAAGACGATAATTGCACCACCAAACATCCAACCAATAAATAATTATGACATGACCTAATTATACTTCCATGAAGTAAATAATTCTCAAACACATAATATCTTAATACTTTAAAAAAAAAAAAGAAATATACATACATACATATATAATAGTATCATAACATTCATGAAACATACACTTGGAGAAACAAAAACTCCGAACCTTATGTTGTTGTGTCAGATTCAAATGATCCATGTCTTCGGAATTCATCATTTTGATCGTCTGAACATCATCCCATCCACCTAAAAGAAGCATTGGGATCAGTCCTACTAGTGCTCCATCTCCCAAAAACTCATTGACGAACGCCCTTTGCGTATATCACGCAGGTGCACGGGGTCGTCGAAGTAATAATCCCAGATGAGTGGGTATCGTATCTACAGAGTGTAGGGAGTAAAGACACTTAAATTGTTTCTTAACTATGTGAAATATAAATAGTGATATGTGTGACAAGATATCAAATAACAAAAGTAAAAACAACAAGAAAGAGAGCACAAGTAAAGGAGAAGGTAAGGCAATCGATAAAGAAGGGGTATCCGGATATAGTTCCGCCTAGGACAATCGTTTCAAGTGCAAGAACCCTATATTATGCTTCCTAACTAATTCTATAGTGAGTCGTGGAGATCCTTAAATGCATGGTCCCAAATCTAAGGTCAACCATGCCTAACTCTATACATGTCTCGGAGGAGAAATTGGATAACCTCTCAACCTCGCACTCGTATAGAATCACAATGAGCTCTAGGGATTCCAAGTGATAAATCCTCTTCCTAGATGTAGACTTAACCCTTTGGTCCAGGTGGAAGGTCCCTAGCCACAATTAAGCCTAGATGCTAAGATCACTTCTACGCTTCACTCCGTTGCACCAGCAACTAAGCCCCAGCGGAAGGTCATCCCTTACCCCATTCACTCTACTATGACCGCAAAGAACTCAAGGAAACGGAGGTAGAATAAATCACACCGGAGGGGAAAGGGGATGCTCCACTACCTCTCGACTCACCCTCTCAACCCTCTCCAGCCTAGCTTTGTCTAACCCTCATGTTGTGTCACTCACTCACACGGGTTACCAACAAGAACTCTCAACCCTAGTGTCACTCTAGGGGATTATTCATACAATCAAGCATTTAAGATTGGAACTCACAATAAACATCAATTAATTTAAATGATAATAAAGAGATTCAATGAAACGAATACATCCTAGGGTTCACAAATACCCAAGTACCCACTAGGGGGTTTAACTCTCCATGGAGCTAGATACAATCAATGAAATTGAATGTAAAAGCATAGAATCCATAGAAAACACCCTCGATAATTGTGGCAATGGTCTTGTGGAGAGTCCTCTACTCGTCGCAAGGGTCCCTTTGTTCGGCCTAGGATACACCTCGCCGGTTCGGTGCCAACGAAAGCTCTCCCAATAACCTTCTTCCAAATGGTGCGAAATGTTAGAGCCATAGAACCTCTCCAAATCCCTAGCCAATATCCCTCAAAACCCTAGCCGAAGCCTTCTCTCAAGTTGGGAAAAAGATGGAGAAAAGAATGCTGAAATCGGGGCTGAAATCGGTTTTTAAAATGGCTCGAATCGGGAATCCACACGCCCCTGTGAGCGTCCCTGTGGATTTTTTGCACAGGCTTGTGGAATTTTCACACGCCCGTGTGGAATTTTCACACGCCCATAAGTCCACACTCCTGTGCCTTCTCTGAATGAGCTCGCAGTACAAATCCAAGGGCGTGCGGAAATTCCACACGCCCATGCGTTTTCTCTGGATGCCTTAGAAAACTCTGCAGGTTCTGAATAAAATTTCTGAACATGTTTACACACTCAGAGCCTGCTCTAATATGCAATTTATACTAGTGAGAAAACATGAAATATAGCTCAAATGAACCAACTTCACCAAATCCACATGAAAATACACGATGATAATTCAAAACCCACAATAAAATCGGAGCACAAATATCTAAAAATCAAGACACCAACACTCAACAATTTATTCATGCAAGCAAAGTAAACTAAAAACTAAGGAAACCGTAAACACTTGTGTTGCCTCCCAAGAAGCGCTTGTTTAACGTCACTTACCTTGACGTACCTTGTCTTACCTCAAGGTGGTTCATAGATGAAGGTTGCCCTCTTACCCATAGCTTGGAAGCATGATGAGCACAATCTCTTGAGGGTAGAGGGTGAATTATCGGGCTTAGGTCCATCTAGCAATGGTTCAACCACCTTATTTGGTTCACGCACGCCTTCAACAGTCTTGGAGCATTTAAGGTGGCATCTCCTCACCCTCTTCATCTTCCGGAGCACCTTCATCAGGATCCCCGGAGTAGATGGTCCTTCTTCCATCGAACCAAGCATCATTACTTCTTTCTTGTCCTCCTCTTGGTCGAACAAACCTTCGTATGGATCTGGGTTGAACATTTCCTGCATGTATTCATCAACAAGCTCATCAGTAGTGTCTAGAAAATACAAAGTATCATCGAAATGAAGAGAATGCCGCATGGCTTCAGCAAGGCGGTATGTGAGCTTGTCATCTCCAACTCTCAATATGAGCTCTCCGCCATCCATGTCAATCAATACTTTGGAAATCCGCAAAAATAGTATCCCAAGTATCAAGGGTACATCCGCATCCTCATCGACATCTAGCACTACAAAGTCAACCAGAAAAATATACTTGTCCACCTTGACAAGCACATCTTCAATAATACCCCTCGGATGTCTCACCATTCGGTCAGCCAATTGCAAAGTCATCCGAGTAAGCCGAGGCTCGGTCAAGCCTAGCTTCTGAAAGAAAGTGTATGGCATGACGTTGATACTGGCCCCTGAGTCCGCCAATGCCATTTCTTCACCTAGATTGCCAATATTACATGGAATGATGAAGCTTCCCGGGTCTTTCTTCTTGTTCAGCATGTACTTTTGCAACACTGGCGAGCACAAAGCATCTAGAATCACTGAAGCACTATCCTCTAACTTTCTCTTGTTAGTCAATAAGTCCTTTAAAAATTTTGCATACTTGGGCATTTGGGCCAATGCCTCAACAAAAGGAATATTGTTCTGGAGTTGCTTGAACAAACTCAGGAACTTCTTGTACTGTTCATCCTCTTGGTCATTCTTTAATCTAGAGAGATAAGGGATTCTTGGTTTGAAAGGTGGGGGTGCCACCTCCTTCTCTTTGGTTGTTCCCTCCTCGACCTCTATGACCTCGGGTGCGTGTTCACTTGGCTTCTCACTCGGAAGACTACCTTCAACCTCACGACTACTTCTCAAAGTGATCGCCTTCACATGCTCTCTAGGGTTGGTCTCGGTATTACTCGACAAAGCTTTCTTGTGGCCTTTCCAATAAGGACTTCACAATCTGCCCCACTTGATTTTCAAGATTATGTAAAGAGGCGGTATGGTTGCGAAGTGTAGCCTCAACTAATTGGAACCTTGTATCCGACGTTTGCACAAACATAATCAAGGCCATCTCCAAATCGGTCATTCGGGTCTCCAAACCTGAAACTCTATTTTCCATGTTTGGGGCTTATTGTTGTCGGAAACCCGGTGGTCCCATGGCCTTTTATGGACCTTGGTTGCTCCAAGAGAAATTGGGATGATTCTTCCAACCCGGATTGTAGGTATTGCTATATGGATTTCCTTGGTTCCTCATTGCATTACCCATAATATCAATGTTCTCAACCGAAGATGCATCACCAATAGAGATCGGGCAATCAGAGGGAGCATGTCCTCCACCACACCCGGTGCAAGTAGTCATGGCCGCCACTCTATTCGAAGTTAGAAGATCTAACTTCTTGCTTAATGATTCCACTTGAGCCGCCAATGAAGTCATTGCATCTATCTCATTGAGACCAGCCACCTTCTTCTTCTCCCTAGCATTCCATTGGTAGCTGTTTAACCCCATTTCTTTAATTAATTAACGGGCCCACCAGGCGGTGTTGCTACCTAAGGTACCTCCTGCTGCCGCATCCAAGAGTTGCCTCGTACTCGGATTCAAACCATTGTAAAAGGTCTGAACAATCATCCACTCCAGGAATCAGTGTTACGGGCACTTTCTCAGGAGCTCCTTGAAACTTTCCCACGTCTCAAATAGAGACTCCAATTCCAACTGAACAAAGGACGAGATCACATTCCTAAGTTTGCAGATTTTCCGGGAGGGAAATAACGGGCAAGAAAAGCTTCTACCATTTCCTCCCATGTGGTAATAGATGCTCTAGGTAATGAGTGTAGCCACTGCTTCGCTCTATCCTTTAGGGAAAATGGGAAGGCTCTCAACTTGATGGCATCATCCTTCCCTTTTCTTCTAAGTGTACGTTCGAGCTTGGGATCTCCTTCAATCAATATTGAGGGGTTCCCTCGGGTCATAATCTGGAGCTGCACCCAAAAAGAAAGAAAAAGAAATCAGAACGATGATAGAATAAGAAGATATGAAATTGAATGAATGAATGAATAGCTAAGATAGCAAAGTGCAAAGTATCTCTAACCGCCTACTCCCTGGCAACAGAGCTAAAAACTTGACGATCGCCCTTTGCGTATATCCTGCAAGTGCACGGGGTCATCGAACTAATAATTCCATATGAGTGAGTAGGGAGTAAAGACACTTAAATTGTTTCTTAACTATGTGAAAGATGAATAGTGATATGTGTGACAAGATATCAAATAACAAAAGTAAAAACAACAAGAAAGATAGCACAAGAGAAGGAGAAGGTAAGGCAATAAATAAAGATGGGGTACCCGGATATAGTTCCACCTAGGACAATCATTTCAAGTGCAAGAACCCTCTATTATGCTTCCTAACAAATGCTATAGTGAGTTGTGGAGATCCTTAAATGCATAATCCCAAATCTAAGGTCAACCATGCCTAACTCTATACATGTCTCGGAGGAGAAATTGGATAACCTCTCAACCTCGCACTTGTATAGAATTGTAATGAGCTCTAGGGATTCCAAGTGATAAATCCTCTTCCTAGATGTAGACCAAACCCTTTGGTCCAGGTGGAAGGGCCCTAGACACAATTATGCCCTAGATGCTGAGACCACTTCTACGCTTCACTCCGTTGCACCCGCAACTAAGACCCAGCGGAAGATCATCCCTTAGCCCATTCACTCTACTATGAACGCAAAGAACTCAAGGAAATAGAGATAGAATAAATTACACCAGAGGGGAAAGGGGACGCTCCGCCACCTCTCGACTCACCCTCTTAACCCTCTCCGACCTAGCTTTGTCTAACCCTCGTGGTGTGTCACTCACTCACACGGGTTACCAACAAGAACTCTCAACCCTAGTGTCTCTCAACCCTAGTGTCACTCTAGGGGAGTATTCATACAATCAAGCATTCAAGATTGGAACTCATAATGAACATCAATTAATTGAAAGCATAATAAAGAGATTCAATGAAACAAATATATCCTAGGGTTCACAAATACCCAAGTACCCACTAGGGGGTTTAGCTCTTTATAGAGCTAGATACAATCAATGAAATTGAATGTAAAAGCATAGAATCCATAGAAAACGCCCTCGATAATCATGGTGATGGTCTTGTGGAGAGTCCTCTACTCGTCACAAGGGTCCCTTTGTCCGGCCTAGGATACACCTCACCGGATTGGTGCCGACGAAAGCTCTTCCAATATCATTCTTCCAAACGGCCCGCGATGTCAGAGCCATAGAACCTCTCCAAATCCCTAGCCAATACCCCTCAAAACCCTAGCCGAAGCCCTCTCTCAAGTTGGGGATAAGATGAAGAAAACAATACTGAAATCGGTGCTGAAATCGGCTTTTATAGGGCTGGAATTTGGAATCCACATGCCCTTGTGAGCACCCCTGTGGATTTTTCGCACGGGCGTATGGAATTTCCACACGCCCTTGTGGATTCTCTATTTTCGTGTTTTTATCGAGGTAACGCAAGCGAGCATACGTTTACATCGTGGATCGCTTTGCTTCTTCAATAACAGACATGTTGGTGGAGATCTTGTTCTATATGCACAAGTCGGAATGCTTGAATGTAACTAGCCTTGTGCCCCTCCAAATAGTTGTGCTAAATCGAATATGAGAAGGTTGGCACACATTCCCGCATCTCGAACCAGACCTATGTCTTTGCGTTTGAACCTTAGCAAGATTTCCTCCAAATTGGTGCATTACGACCCACATTAGCTTCTTTCTCTCATAATCGGCCTCACAACCCTACCTGCATTAAAGTAACATAAATACACACATATTTTTGTTAAAACCCGAGAAAAGTAATGCTCAACATAAGAAAAGAATGCTTCGCATTCTTATCACACAAGCACTTATAACTCACCCATTGTAAAAAAAGCCATTTCTCAAACACCTCAAATGCGCAAACTTGAAATTGCAGACAAATTATCATTTGACTTAAAGAAAGAAAGGCTTGAGGCAGAAAACAAAATAGTTCAAATTGAGATGTAAATGAAATGCCTGCTATCAGACCATTGCATTCTCAAAAGAGACAAAAACTCTTAATGCTGTCATTGAATAGTTCTCATCAGAGGGAGAGAAGATGAAAGATGGCATTCTATGTTTCGCTAATTTGGTTAATGATTTTTCTAACCATGAAAAAGAACTAGCAAAGTTTTTGGAGAATATAAATGCTCAAGGTGAAGAGGTTGCTAAATCCTGCTGCAAAGAAGATAACAATTATCAGCTGATGAACAACAAAACATTGGAGACTTTTGCTACAAGATTGCAATTAAAAGAGCAAAATTTTTAGCTAGATTTAAACAAATTGTTTGTTTGATAACTTTGATTGATGTTCATCTCTAATTTTTGTGCGTGTGTAAGCAACTACACCATTTACTAAAGTAATAGTCCACTTTGAATTTGGAGCTACCATTAATATATTATAAGATAAGAAAATAAGATTTACTTGATAGCGTAGTCTCTATATGCTCTAACAACAAAAGTAGAAGAGATAAGAAGGTAACAAATTCAAAAGGAGACATGCATAATAAAGGAGATGTTTTACTCTTTTCTATTATTGAATAATATCAAGATAAGATCAAGTAATATTGAAGAATTCATGCCTTCATTTTATGGTGATTGATATGAAGTGCATGATGATAAATAGCACAGTACCAGGCAACCATACAACTTGATTTTTGAACAGTTTCAATATGATCCATCGAGCGGACCTGCAGATTCAAAGCAAAATTTTAAGTAATGGCCCTACGTCCTGAAACAATGGTAGAATATCATAATTTCAAAGATAGTTCTAATAAGGTGGTACTCATATTTCACTATGGGAGGTTCAGAATATACAAACATTGGAATTTATCAATTAAAATTATGATAATTATTTGCATAGATTCTTTTCTTAAATCAATTGTAGATATATTTTGCACCATAAAAATGAATTTCATTGATGATATTAACATAGTTTCAATCAATTGTTCTAAACCTTATATCAAAATTGATATACAATTAATAGGAAAAATCTTAAACAAGAGCTTTTCCAGAGAGACATATATGATAGGTTACCATCTCGAGTTCTCCCTACGTAATTTCTCTATCAGGAACCAGAGAACACTTTCCAAGATATAACCCTGAATTTAAAAAAAAAAATCCTTGATTTCCCAATAAAATTTTGAAGGTAAACTTACCAAAGCCTATTAACTAGCAAAAAGAAAAGTTTGAAAATTCATAAATCGCTTCATAGCTTAATAACCAGCAAAAGAAGAACTTGACCATCAACAAAAACCACTTCTAAAGCAAGTAATGGCAATCATTCAATATTTTACCTTGATCAGCAAGACAGGATGCAATTGCTCAAAGACGACCTAGTCTTTCTGGTTGTGGATGTGATTTTATTGAGACCTACAAAACATACCAAATAGAATGACTGAATTCTGCATACATTAAGTTCTACAATCAAAAGAGGTGCGAATATTTATTACAATGGTCATAACTATATCTTTTTTGCAAACTCAGTGACCAAGATAAATCAAAAGAATTTAAAGAGGGTACAATGAGCATTGCTCTTAACTTGGAACAATAACAACAAGTAGCTAACTGGTAGTCCCAACTATTTGGGGTCGGCTACTTGAATCCTTTTATTGCACTTTGCTCTATTAAGGGCCAAAAAATTAGATAAACCAAACTCAGATATATCAAGAATTCTCCCTATATCTTAAATTCATGGATAAAATTCAATTCAGTGGGATTTTTGACTCACTTTTTCGCCAGATTATAATTGAAAAAATTGACCAAGTTCAAATTGACATATCCTGAAACCTATTAGTCCGAAAGCACCATGGAGAAGCAGGGCGAAGAGCAATGACATGATATGCACACCGCGGTATAAAAATATTAGTATGTGTATCTCCTGCCGACCGATTTAGTATTATCAACATCTTTGTAGGTAAATAGAAGAATAAAGATACATCACATAATCCCAAATTAGACCAATGAAATTCCGTCTGCTGAGAGAGAAAAAGAACATGCACATATGATTTATTTATCATCAAGTACAGATTACATTATATAATAGAAGAAAGAGATTCTTTGGCCTTGAACTGGGTTATTGACTTCGGGCTAAATTGCAAGTATTTGAGGAGCTCACAAGAGTCTGATTCAAACATAATTCAACCATGTCCATCAAGTACCGTGTTACTCAACAACAGGGTGAAGCCAATGAGGAATACAAAAAAGTTTTAAACTTAAACTTACAAGATATGAAAAACCAAAATGGATTTCAAAGCAAACAGACAAGTAGAAATAAATGTGTGTGTGCGTGCGCATTTAGGGTACAGACATTTCAATGACTCCACTCATGCTTTCAAGCTGTATGATTCTATATCATAAATATAAGTTATCCTTTTTATTCGGCATTAACAATCAGAAAATCATAAACTAAGTAATGTGTCAACAAAGTAATTTCTGATAGAGAACGCAATTGAAATACATTATGGCATAATTTGTACAAGCATAATTTACAATTTGTTAGTAACCAAATCTAAATTAGTTTTTCATAGGAGTTGGCCATGCCAAGCACTTATAAATCAAAATTAACAAAATCCAAAAGACCATTCGCTTTAAAATAATTTTCAGAAGTGTGAAAGACTAATTAAAAAAAATCTTATATGGCAGAAATGTGTACATCGTAAAAAGTAGTAGCCCATATACTTTAAGCTACACTCTATTTTCAAATAGATATAAATATCAATGTAACTCACATAAACTTCTGACTTATGACAACAAAATTTCAGTCTTAAAAAAATACTCATCCAAATGCAACATTGAGAAAAATAAATCATGTATCAATCTCAGGTTATGAGAAATGCAGTCTAACCTCGTAGAGGAGCAGCATCCTTTCATCAAAACCAACAGCTTTAAATGTGTCTGAAGCTGATTCTGCATTTTGTATTACAATGTAAAACCGATAAATATTACATGATCAAATGTTTGATAAAAACTACTATAAGTATGGAGATGATAAATTTCAAAACTTTTTGCGTAATATAAATGGCTTAACCAAAAACCAAAAAGTACATTGAACTACCAAATTTTAAAAGATAAGCACTAGCATAATTTAAAAGCACTTAATGAATGGTGAACTTTAGATTCCTATCTTCCAAAACAATCAATATCATCATATGACAGAAGAATTAACATAATGGCACCTTTATCTCTGCCGCCTGAATCTAAGATAGAAATTTTCTCAGTTCCCAATTCATTATGGGTCTTGAAAACATCATGTTTGAAGAATTCTGACTCTTTATGTTCTCCACAAACCTTTGATTCAAAGTATGAAATAAGGTAAACAAAATTTAAAAGGCTTTACAAATATGCACCGGAAATAAAGTGCTAAGCGTAAAAAATATCTTCACACATGGAAGCACTAGATAAACTTGAATGCTACACGTGCTAACCCACAATAGAGTGCCTTGTGAGAATTTCATCATGTGTGAATACTACTTCAGTATTGTAAGAGGAACAATGAGATCATACATCGCAATGAGAGACATCATTGACACGCGTCCGAATATGTGTGTAAACAGCAAGTGCATGGGTGTCGAAGTAATAATTACCCCGGTGAGTGGGTAGTTGAATCCACAGGGAACGGGGCTACTAGTACTAACTTCTTCTCTGCTTTCTAACCTAATGATAAATGGAAAGGTGTGGTGATCTAATGTGCAAAGAAGTGAATACCAGAGACGAATATGCAAGGGTTAAATGGATGGAGATCTCAATCGTTAAAAGTGGGGGTATTTGGGCAATGCTCCCCTAGGATTCGGGTGTATTAGGTACTCGAATAATCAAAGTGTTTCTATGATGAGTAAGTTAAGTCGTGGAAATCCAAAATATAATCGAGATCCGGCCTCCCGATCACCGATACTAGTCCCCTACGAGGTCCCGGTGGAGAAATCGCTCAATCTCAACACCTCACACCACATATGACTGCAAAGCACTCTAGGGATTCCAAGAGTTGTATCTGATTCCTTAAGATTGATCCAATCCTAATTCCCGGCGAAGGATCCTAACCCCCTACAAGGTCCCGGCGGAGAAATCTCTCAATCTCACGCCTCACACCAAATATGGTTGCATAGAGCTTAAGGAGCGGAGATAGAATACACTCAATCGGAAGGGAGAGGGACACTCCACTATCTCATGACTCACCCTCTCAACCCTCTTTAACCTTGAAGTTCTAACTCTAATGGAGACCTCTCTCACATCAAAGTAACAAATCATGCAAATCCAATCAACCACAAGGATTAATTAAACAAGCAAGCAATGAGAATACAAGATTAAAACTTAATCAAACTCGGATTAAATAGAAACACTAAGCAAATCCACAAAAGATGAGAATCCTAGGGTTCACAAGCCCAAATACCCTCTAGGGTTTTAGCTCTCCATGGAGCAACATACAAAACACATCATCAATGAATGAAAGTACATTAAAACCATAGAAATAAACCCCCTTATATATGAACTGATGCCCTTGATGGAGAGCTTCTACGTCTTGAAGAACCCACTCCGAAGCTAGGTTCACCGGTGGCTTCCTTGATGCTATGACGGAGGAGGAATCGATCAAAGTTGGTGATGAAGCACCTCCAAAGCCGCAAAGACCTCCTCTCCAAACCCTAGCCTTCTCACCCCTCAAGAGCGGCACAAAAGATGAGAAAAGAATAGGGCAAAAGCGGCTATTTATAGGCCTTAGATCGCGCAGTCACGTGCCCTCATGCGCGGGTGTGGATTTTTCCACGCCGACGTGGGCTGCAGTGATTTTTCTACGGGCGCGTGGAATTTCCGATGGTGGCGTGAATAGTAATATTGATACAGTACTACTACAGTAATTTTGCTACTGATACTTTTTCACAAAAACGCGTCCAATCACTCTTCTCTTGAGGCCACATGTCCGGGCACACGTCCATGTGGTAGGCTATAAAATTTTTCTTCATCGATGTATCTTTGAGAGGTCTTGCAATCTTCACAAAGAGAAGAAACATGAAGATGTGGCTGCCTTTGTGCCCTTCCAACTAGTGAATTGACTTGAATCTTCTTGGAAGTTGGCACACATCTCCACGTTTATAAACTCCTCTCGTGTCTTGGTCCTTGAATTGAGCAAGAACTCCCAACATTATGTCTTTATAGCCCATCTTTGCTTCCTTTTTACTCTTCAAGGCATTCACAACCTATATGCATAAAAGAACACAAAATACACAATATGAGACATAAACCATAGTAAAAATGATGCTCAATGCATGTAAAACATATATAAAAATATGTCTACTCAAGCATTTATCAATCATCAAAGTTCAGTATTGTACAGTTTGTACAAAATCACTTCTTCAAAACAAAATGATGTACTGGTTCCTAATCACTATCGTCATCATCATCATAAAACTCTTCCTTGTAGAGATCTTGCAAAGTGCTTCGCCTACACAACCTCGTACAATGTTGAGATCTAGTTGCTAAACATGCACTGGATCTCCCATCTTCACAATGTAAACAAGCATCACCATCACCAGCCACGGTTCTTCCTAGACTTGATCCACACACATGTTCTCTGTTTTCAAATTCAGCATCAGTGTAGATGTGTGTGTCATTATGTGTCCCATCATTTTTAGTTCCTAGTACCTTTCTTTCATGAAAATTTTTAACTAACTTTAGAATGCAAGTATCTACTTCAAAGAAGAACGATGAAGAAAGTTAAGCAAAAGATCAGCACTTTTCAGTGCTCTTGCATCTTTATCCTTCTCAACTCAGTTCAAAATCGCATTCAAAAAACCTGAACCAAAAGATAAAGATCATTACAATTTGAAGCAGAAGATATCTCTTAAGCAGGAAGTACTCGAGAAAAATTTAAATCAAGTGGTTGAGATAACTTCTAAAGTGGTACATCAATCTTAATTTTCTTGAGTTTTTAACTGATGATTTGACTATCTAGCAATGACCACAAGAAAAATTTAATGGACTAGTGACCAAGACCAGGTTTGCAAGAACAAGTTCTGTCAAAAATGTCATCCTGGTTATTCAATCATACTGTTCTGTCCAGGTCAATAAAAATTAAACTTTACTTAATCCCTATTGTCACAAAATATTTTTAGTTTTAAAGTTCAAAATTTTCAAAGCACCTTGAATGCTAATAGATTATATACAAGACTAGCTTAAACTGTGAACAAGGTTTTGCAAAGAAATAGGTACTATACCCCCAGTGTCTCCATCTTTTTGAATGTTTTAGTGGCAAAGACTAAAACAAAGAATAAGAACATAAAGAGGAAGATAAACAAACAGATCAATAGAAAAATGAAGAGGTACTGCCAGAATTATCAAGCCTTTTAAATCTGCAGCCAACCAAACCTAAACAATCTCATCCACACAAAAAAAAAGCAAGAAACTAATTCGGAATCATTTAAAAGTAAATTTTCAGAGGATACGATCACCAACTTTCTTCCCACCTTAAAATCCCAAAACAATGAAGGAAATGAGAACATGGTGGTTCTTATTTAACCAGCTATTCATGAACCATAATATACTACCACACATACAAAACTTGCGACAACATTGCAATCAAAATTGAAGAGAGAAGGAAGGATGATAATATTATCAGTCATTCTAGCAATCAGAGGGCCAAAACTATATATGTTGCCACTGCATATCAAGACAAGACAAGGCAAAAGACAATGGTGGGCACAGACCAAAGGCTTACCAGTGAGTTAGTGATTCCTTCTTTAGACAGAACCAACCATGTGATGACCCATGAATACATGTTCCTCGCTTTGTGCACAAATCCCCACGCACTGTCCGCCCGCTACATATATATTAGAAACTATTACTTTCTAGTTCAATGTCAAATATTCTGATGCTTCAAAAAACCATTATTTTACTAATTTATTAATTCACATAAATTAACACTATATATAGAGGCCCCAACTCACAGACCCATAAATAAAACTAAAACAAAGAATAAACCATTCCACACATAATTAGTATGAAAAAAATATGGTTCATGCATAGTGCTAGTGTTGTTGCTGCTAGTGTTATTGGTACTAACATGTTAAAAAGATCTGGAATACATTGAACTAGAAAATCTGGCCCAAAGATTGAAGATTGGTGCCTCAATGTCTAGACTGTTGTACCTTACTGTTATGCAAATTGGATTTTCTAAAAAAATTAAACTTAATAGGATTTATGATAGCAATTAACAAAAATGTAGTTGAAGAAGTAATGAATATTATAACCTATATGATATTAAAATTGTCTTAAACCACTAAAATGATCTAATCCATAGTACCATAGAATCACCATATAATAGAAAATAGTTCTCTTTAAAAAATCTTAATGATACTTCTTAATATCCAAGCCATCAAATTTCTGAATGTGGTGGTTAATATGCTATTTGAATATCTTGACCAACGGAATTTTTGCTACAGGCATGGTTGTGGTTAGACAATCACATTGGCTTCAGATACTTTTAAGAAGAGGTATCTAATGAGAGATGAACAAGAAGAATATGGATAACGCTTTTAACTTCGACATTTTTTTCCAATGTGCAACAAACAGAGAGAGTTTTCTACTAAAAGGCTTAAATAATGTTCTAAGCTTTAATCTACTAGATATGCCTCCAAAAATATTTAGTTGGGAACTCAGCACATGTTAAACTGTTTATCATCCTTAAAATTAAAGTCATGGAAGGGGAAGGATAAACTTCTATGATTTGCTGCAGAAAGTAACCAAGCTCTACATCATGAATCGGATGTTCTAGAAAATAAAGAAAGATCAACCAGAAGTCAAATTATAGAAAGTATCTGCAGAAAGTAACTAATCCTAGAAAACAATATAGGAACATGTGTAAAGTGAGCAGTGCAATGATGCATCTGGTTGTTGTAATTGATCCAGAAGTCAAATATGATTTCAATCTCATAGAAATTGAGGGGAAAAAAGAAGATCAACCAGGACTTTGGACAGCAAATCACTACAACAACTTCATTTACATGCAATCAAGCATGAAACAAGTTTATCATTTGCTAGCATTAGTATCACAAGATTTTAGTCTGAGAAAATAAAGAAAAAGAGAATAAATCTAAGAAAATCAACATATCATTAGCATATTAGAAAAAAGTCAATTCACGAATTGGTCATAATCCTTACCATATTCTTCAAATCACTGGATAGCTTGATAGAAATCAGTAACCTCGAGAGATTGAGAAAATTAACCTCGATAATTTTTTTTAATCACCTATACAATAAGAAAAAAAAAATGTTGGTACTCCATTAGTAAACTTCTTGTAACATAAAGCGACCAGCACAAATTAAGTCATATAATGAAAATTTTCAAGGAAAAAATGCACAACCATCAACACCATCATTCCAAGATCAGAGAAAGATTAAGAAAACAAAAAAAAGAAATTAAGAACATGGAAACCATAATGTTTATACACATGCACGCACACACACACATCAACAATAGTGACAGAAACAGAGGGAGCCCCTAAACAAAAACTAAGACCAACACAACAACATCAAGTGAATCAAAGTCTTGATGAGTCAAAGGTTATATATGATTAAAAAAAACAAGGAAGCAGTGCCCATATATTAAAAACCAAGAGTTCGTTCTCTTCTTCATTCCGAACAGACCCCACTCTTCTTCATTCCGAACAGACCCTACTTTCCCCTCCTCCTCCTCCTTCTCCTCTCCAACACCGCCATGTGCCACCCTCCCTGCCACCACCGTACAAACCACCATCACCCTCTTCACCCTCGAAAACCCAAACTTCTCCAACTCCTCCAGCAACACCATGTGCGCTCCCAACTTTTCTACCTCGTAGGAATCCCCTCCAAGTTAGTGTGTTTCCCTGAAAACCCACACCTGATGATCCCACAAGCATTGCAGTACTGGCTCCCGCACATCCCCATTGTCCCTATCGAGCACAACACCGACGAACTAAGAAGATGGAAATCCTCTTAGTCTTTCCACTACCGCTCATCACTCTTCCTCTTCACTCTCCCACTCATCATTCTTCTCCTCTCTCTCTCTCTCTCTCTCTCTCTCTCTCTCTCTTCATCCTCCTCTCTGTCCACCCCTTAACCACCATCACTACCAGCCTCCTCATCTCCATCTTCACTGTCCCAAACCACTACTCTCGCCGGATAGAAATGCCCTAGCTAATGGAGATGTTAATGGATTCATACCTAGATTTTGACTGTGCCCTGGTAATGGAGTTTTCCGGAGACCTTCGTTCACAAGAGCTTGATTCCGACGGTATGGTATGATCAATGAAAGCGTTGCAATGGATGGAAGGGTTGCGGTGATGGATGGAAGCGTCTAGAGAAAGAGAATTAAGGGTGAGTCGTTGAGAGGAAGACAACGGTAATTTTTCTTTTTTATATAAATATGTTAATATAGAGTGAGCAATTGAAGAATTATTTAGAATTTTTTTTAATATGTTAAAAAATCAGTAAAATATTAGGGTAAATTTCGATGTTAACAATGAATTTAACTAGATTTATAATTTTTTTAATGAATTATTAAAAAAAATATTAAAAATGTAATACATTAATTTTTTAAAACAAATATAATATATATTGTTTAAAGCATAATTTTCATAATAATTAATATTATTAGTAAAATAAAAATTTAAAAATTATTTTTACAAATGAAAATGTCTATTTTCATATATTTAAATAAAATATATTTTTAATATAATTACATATATTTTAAACATAACCGTCAACAAATGTCCAATTTATTCTGGCAGTTATAAAATTTCATTAGTATAAGCCATTGGTAGTTACACAATTTGACCGTAGCAATATTTATATCAACAGAAAAATAGGCGTCGGTAAATGCTTGATTTATTCTAATAGTTATAAAATTTCGTCAGTATAAATAGTCTATAACTACAAAATTTGGCCGTCACTATAAATAAGCGTCGATATATGAGAATAACTATACTAACGAAAGAATATGCATTAGTAAATATTTGATTTATTCTGATAATTATAGAGTTGTGTTGGTATAAAATCCATCAGTAAATATTTTCTCTATTCCGGCCGTTTTAAAATATTATTGATAAAAACAGTCTATAGTTACAGAATTTGATAAATATATTGTGATAATACAATAATATCTATACTAACAGAACTATATCCGTCAGTAAATATCATATTATTGGTAAAAATAGTCTATAGCTACTGAATTTGACAGTCACTATAGATAAAAGTCATAATACAATAATAGCTATACTAACGGAGCGAAATTCGTCAGCAGATATCTAATCTATTGTGACAGTTTTAAAGTATTGTTTGTAAAAACAGTCTATAGCTACAAAATTTGATCGTCACTATAGTTAAGTGTTGGTATATGGCAATTTTTTTGTAGTGAGTGTAACATAAAAGCATGGAAACTCATTTAAGAATTTTCTGAAAAATGGAAGTTTGTGAATTGATTTGTAAATTTTATGAAAAATTATGAAAATAGGAGTGTTTGATAGTTTACTTGTAAAAAATTATGAAAATGAATGTCAGAGATGTTTGACGATTTATTTGCAAAATTTGTAAAAAAAAAAGGGTAAACTACATGTTTAGTCACTAAACTATTCGTGTTTTCCTAATGTGGTCACTGAACTAATAAAAATTTCAATTGGGTAACTAATGTTAGTATTTCCTTCTAATCAAGTCACTTGCCTTAACTTTGTTACCTTGATGCTGAGCTGGAGTGCCACCTCACCTGACACATGTCAGACTTTCTCTTGGGTTGTTTGACGTTGCCTTAATGGCCTGGTTTTTCATAAGAGCTAAATAGGTTTCAGATCAATTAGCTGAGAAAGTCCAAGCCTGAATCCAAGGAGATGAAGGCATGCAACAACACCATAGCACACCTCACCCCTCCTGCTTCTCTTTGCTATTTCATAGACACCGATGACGCCGGGCCAGAGGAAAATTCCTTCTCCAGTGGGGACGATAACTCCGGTAAAGTATTCATGCATGGCGCAAAAGCTGGTGAACTCATCGGATAGGCTCCAGCGGAAGGTGATCTTTGACATGTGTGATGCTTTAAAGGTGTTTGATGGAATGCCGCCTGCGTTGTATAGGAGAGCGATGGTGGGTAGGTTGAGGGAGTGGGGGTATAATGCTGGGGTTTGCACGATGAGGTGGGAGAGCTCTGGTGGGCTAGCTCACTGTGGGGAGCTATGAATATGTAGATGTGGTGGGGGAGAAGCTAAGGTATATAGTAGATCTAGATTTTTAGGCGGAGGTTGAGATGCCAGGGCGACGGTGGAGTATGAGAAGGTGGTAAGGGAGTTGACGAAGGTGACGGTAGTGGAGCTTGAGGACCTCCGGTGAGTGGTGAGAGTGGTGGCGAAGGCGGCGAGGAGGTGATGAAGAAAAAAGGGTTGCATGCGCCGCTATGAAGAAAAGGGAGGTACTTTAGGCCAAGTAGACTAGGGCATACAACCGGACAGTGAATGTTGGCTGTTGAATGGCACGTAGCAAAGGTGGAATGGATTATTCATGTGGAATGCCACATCAACAACCCAAAGAGAAAGTCCAAGACGTGTCAGGTGAGGTGGTGCGCCAGCTCAACTTCAAGATAACGGAGTTTAGGCGAGTGACTTAATTGTAAGAAAATGCTAACGTTAGTAACCTAATTGAAAATTTTTTTAGTTCAATGACCAGATTAGGAAAACGCGAATAGTTTAGTGACTAAACATGTAGTTTACCCAAAAAAAACTGCATAAGTGGCAATATCAAATTTATTTGCAAAATTATTAGGAAAAATATAAAAAAATGTAACTTTTTTTTATTGGAAAATTTCTATGATAAAAATATGAGAAGAGAAGATTTTATTTGCATAAATTATAAAATCGCCAAAAAAAAATGAAGATGATGGGTTCTGATATGCAAAAATATTATTAGATGAGTTAAAATCCAAGAATGGATAAATACGGATTATTTGTAAAAAATTTTCAAATAGAGATTTGTTTGTTTTGCTTTGTTTTGTTTTGTTTTTTTTATAAGTTTGCAAGATCTATTGTCATGAAAAAATCTTTGAAGCCAAAAACTTATTGTGAGTTTAATGGAGTATTTGATCACTCTATAGGGCTGCTTGGTTTGTGGTAATATTTTCACATGATTTCCTGTTACGTGATAATCTGAAAAGATTATTACATTTGAATTGGTGGTTGTAGTAATATTAATGGTAATATGTGATTACCAGCATTGGAATATCATCAAAGAACTTGGTAATCCCATTACCACCAAAATAGGTGGCTATATTAAATTACCAAGTGGCTGGTAAGTTATAATATTTTTTTGACAAATATACCCTTTGTTTAAAAAAATAATTTTCAAAGGCTACATAGTTTACCCGTCGGGTTTGGATATTGTTATTTTGGGAATATCTTCAACTTCAAAATTTTAATTTTTGTATTATAATTATATTTTTTTCATATAAAACTTTTTTTGATCATAACTTTTATTTGCTCAAAATTTTAGATATAAAGGTACATTGGGAAAAAAAAGTGTAAAAATTAATCTTTGATGTTATAATTTAATTGTTTTTGATCCTAAATTTTATTTTACTTTGAATTTAAACTTGTTCAAAATTGTAAATATAAAAGTATTTTGGGAAATTTGGAACATTACCAAGTTAATTACTATGTAATATGAGTTCTCAACCAAACATGGTTATCATAAATTACCACAACACTCCTAGGCATATAGCATCCCCGATCTCAATGCCAGGGTAATCTCATTACGTGATAATATATCATTACCAGTGAACCAAAAGGCCTCCAAAAGTATCTCACTATTACCTCTTGCAGTCACAAGGATCAATGAGAAAAGCATGTGATGTTTAGGCCTATTATGAGGTTAAAGCAATGTTTGACTACTATTTTTAAGAAAGTCTTATCAGTGGTTCTGGGCACTCACAAGCATTTTGGGGGAAGAGGTACACGACTATGTATTTTTTTTTTTTAGGGTTTTGCTCAAAATAACTTATCGATCATGCACATGGCCTAGCACATGCCTATGTCAAGTTCATGATCAATTTTATTTGTGAGCTATAAAAGACAGAGAGAGAATAGTTTTGGGGTGCTTCTCATGCCCAACTAATTCGCCAAGGGCTACCATGTACACTAGTTGCACAATTAATATAGTGAATGTGTAAGGTTGTTATTCCATGGGATTAGAATTACTAGTACTAACTATTATTTTTATTATGATCTAATCTATAGACATACATGAAGGTATATACTAAGGGAAAACTAAATTAAGAATTAAAGAAAATAGTAGGTGCTAGTAGGGAAAAAATTAATCATAGAAATGAGGTATCCATATGGGCACCCCCTAAAATTACAATATAAAAGTAAACATTTATATTGGTTTTAATTTTGAGAATGTATTGAACAATGGAGACTCCTAGATAATGGCAATACTTTTCTCAAGGCTATTAGCACCTAATCCAAAACAAAACTGGGTTGGAATCTCTTCCGAACCTAAATCTCCCTACAATTGCATTAAACACTTTATGAGCCCCTTTATTAGGTTTTCTCCTAATTCGGAGAGTTTGAGACATCCTATCTTTAGGCTTGCCTACAACCCTTTTTACCTATAGTAGATCTATATGAAATTGGATTTCTCAATTGCAATCACACACATTAAAACACAAATTAGAGCTCTCACTATAATTAATCCATGACATTAAAAAAATACATTGATGAATCATCAATAAAAACTCTCTAATAAACCTGAAACAACAAAGTTCAATTACAAGTTCATCATAAGGTTCATCAATTATAATACCCTAAGATGTTTAGCTCCTCATCTTAAGAGAGTTTAAAATTCAATCTAAGGTAAGCGATGTAAAAATAAAAACATAATGAAAACCTCTTACAACTCTATGCTTCTCTTGGTTGATGAAAGCCCTTCTAAGGAGATTTAATCATTTCTTTAAATTGTCACGCTATGTAGTCGATATCTCCTCACAATAACCATGAAGCATCTCTCTTCTTAATGGAGACTTAAACGCTCAAGAAGTTTAGTTGAAAAACTCCCATCAAAACTCTTCCAAGAAGTTCATCAAAATCTCAAAACAACTGCAAAATCAAAACTAAAAACAGGGTCAACACAAGGTGTATTACAAGCCATGTACTTATCCTTGAAGCAAAACCCTAAAAATACCTAGGGAAACACAGCCTTGACATAGCTAAATTCTGAGATGTTGATTAACACGGCTGTATTGACCTTATTTTGCTCTCAAGAATTCTCTTCTCTTCAGCACAATGGTTTCTTCAGTAAATATTCAACACCAGGGTGTGTTGCATCCTTGTTTCCTTTTATGGCTGCAATAATTTATTAAATTAGGCTCAAAATTACCCCAAGTTTGCTTATCTTGTTTTTAAGCACATAATTTATGACCTGAATACAAAAAAAAAACAACTTAAGTACCAAAAATAATCAAATTGCTAAAAGGAACAAGGTAACTACATCAATTTATGGTACCAAAACATGTATCTTCAAGCATTTATCAAATATCCCCACACTTAAGTACTTGTCAGTCCTCTAGTAAATAAAATGGAGTCAAGCTTAAAAGTGCTTGATCTCAGGCCTTAAAAATATGAGAGTCTCAATGGTCGAAAGAAAAATTCAAGATACGTGTGTGTTTAGCCCTCACTACTTTACTATCTTTGAACTCAGATCAGGTTGTGTGAAAGGGGTTTATTGAACCCTACCACTAATCAAATACTTTTTGTTCAAGTGTTTGGTAAATGCTTGATTGTATACATTTTTGTATCAGTATTTGGAGCATTTGCTTTTAGGTTTCATCAAATTAATCATTTCTAATACTTAATTCATTTACTTTGTGTTTTTAGGTCTTACTTATCATCTCAAGAGAAAAAGTATGGATTTTGGGAGCATTGTTATAGAGAAAAATCATAAGGAAAAATGGATTTTTGAATCACTACAGGCATTATCATGTTTATGTTTACAACCGTATAGTGTCCTATATTTAATCCCGAGACTAGAACCAAAGCCAGAGGCCGAGGAGTTCACAACCTAAACTATGGTTGTGGTTCTTCAAAACCATAACCATGATTGGAGGGAGTGTTTCAAGAAGAGCATTTTTCAGAGAAGACTACATTTTTGAACTATGCCTGTAGTTCCTCAAAAGCATGGCAATGTTTCCATTCAGGTGTGCTCCAAATTTTTGCACCATCACTCAGTCATGGTAGTGGTTGACCTCATAGTTAGGCTTGATTTTGAACTTCTAAATTGAGAGATGCATGAGAAATATAGCACTTTTTAGGTTGGACCTATTCTTGGAATTTTGAAAGAGCTTTGAGGGGATTTCTTAGAAAGCATTGACATACTAAATGAGGAAATCCTTGGTCATGGAGCAATCCATGCGAAGGAGCATGGAGTTCTAAAGCATTAGTTGAATAAGAAGATCAAAGATGTGAAGAATTTCAAAGCAAGTCTCTTTGTTGGAAAGGGTTCATTGACTCAAGAAGACATGTAATAGCTCAAGGGAATATCTATGTTTTCATATTCTTTTAAATTGTTCTTAAGTTTTGTTATGATTTACTCAATGATGAGGAACTAGATTCATAAGTTCATGGATTGTGATGAAATCATAGACGAATCTTGCTTAAATGTTTTCTTATTTATCAAAAATAGATCTTGCAAAACTTTAAAGGGGGTCATTGAGTATCTCTATGATAGGGTGAACCAAACATTCTAGACTAGAGCTAAACTCTATAAAGGGATGCATGGAATGGTGATGCAATTGTAGGAGGAAGGGGATGAGAAAGATATTTTAATCCAATCCTTATGGGATTATATATTAGTCTCCTTGAGAAAAAGACTAGCATAGTTTAGGAGTCTCCATAGTCCAATGATCTTGAAAATGTCTTCTTTTAGATGTTTCTCCAAGAAAGGGAAACACTAGATGGATTCATGATCCAATTGCTATTCTTCATGTTGAGATCATTTTTGGATACATATATATTACCTTTGTTTTTTTAATCTTCTTTGGTTGATTTTTCATTAGTTTAATCTTCTTTTAGTTCTTGAATCAAATTTTCTATTATTAATTGGCTAGATATTAATAAGAAAGCTAGTACTCATTATCTTCATAGGATCAACATTTTTCATATTTACACAATTTAGTAATTAATTCTACATGTACCTACACAAGCAAGCAATTAGTAGTACCTACACATAGCCCTTGAGGCAGTCATTTCTCTTGGTAGATCATCAACTGCTCAAGAGTGATATATTGTATTTGACTACTTAAGAGTTGCTTTCATGCTTCAAGAGTGGCAGTTTTTTCTACTACCTTTACTATTTGCATGAAAAATAGTTTTCATATATCCCTTGTGGCAGTCCTTCCTCAATAGAGAGCATATATGGTATCTGACTTTACATGAATAGTTACACATATCAAATGTGGTAGTTCTTTCTGTTTCAAAGAAATCAAAAAAAAATTTAACCACTACTAGGTCCCTATTAACAAAATCATCTCTAAGGGTTAAGATTGCTACATAATAGAGGCTTTTGCTCAAAAAGTTTGTGAGAGAAGCAACAACTAAAGCAATACAACTACTAGATCAAGAAGGGAAATTACTTAACACTTGTCATTTTTCCAGGCTGATAGGCTCCCAAATCATTAGTATCTTAAATCTTCATAGGTATACACGAATAAGTAAATCACTAAAAATTTTTTCAGACACTTCAAATTAGTACTTCCTCCGCTCAAGATGAAGATATCCATTTGCCTGTGGTTGAATACAGACGTGTTGCTCCTTGAACCATACATGTTATTTGAATTACATGGATGTATATTGCATATGAATGTGAATTTATTCCTCTTTATATTGACAACTAAAAAATGAAAGAGTTAACTATAGCTTGTGTGTGAGGAACCTTAAATTTTTTAAAGAGGCCTTGAAGGCTAAAAATTTCTTTGTCGTTATAAATTCTGACGTCAAGAGCTTTTCTAGTGATGATTAAACAACAAGAAGCCTCATACCCTTCCATGCAAACGTGTGCCCATCCATGTGGCCTCAAGAGAAGTGTGTTGGAGCCTTGTTCATGAGAAGCATTGTAGAAAAGTACTGTAGCAAATCATTGTGGTAGTATTGTAGTAAATCACTATTCACATGACGGTTTGAAAATTTCACCCGGTCGTGTGGGCAATTTTGTAGCCCACACGGGCACATGGAGGCTTTTGACAGACACTGGTTTTAGAGTTTAGAAGGCCGATTAGTGTTTGGAGAGGAAGTCTTTGCAAATTTAGGGGCATTCTTCACCAACTTTGATAGATTCTTTTTTCGTCATAGCATTGAGGAAGCCATAGCCAACCTTGCTTTGGAGAGGATTTCTTTAAGACGTTAAACGGCCCATCAAGGCCATCATCACAAATTCAAGGGGGTTTTATTCCATGGTTTTCATTGATTTATATTGCATTATTTGTTTTGTGATTTGCTCCATGGAGAGAAAAACCCTAGAGGGTACTTGGGCATGTGAACCCTAAGATTTTATTCTTTGTATTGATTTACTTTGTGGTTTCTATCAAATCTGAGTTTAATTGAGTTTTAATCTTACTTTCTTATTACTTGATTGCCTTATTAATCTTATGGTTGATTTGTGTACAAAATTGTTTGTCTTGGTGAGAGAGAGGTCTCCATTAGGGCTAGAACCTCAAAATTGCAGTGGGTTGAGAGGGTAAGTCATGAGATATTGGAGTGTCTATTGTTGTCATATGTGGTATGAGCTGTTGAGATTGAGCAATTTGTCCACCTAGATCTCGTAGAGGACTAGTTTCAGTGATCTGAAAAACAGGACGGATTATTCTTGGATTTTCTCAACTTGATTAACTCAATTTAGAAACACTTGTGAATCTTGCACTTAATGTTAAATCCTGGCGGGAGCATTGCCTCAGTACCTCACTTTCATTGATTGAGACTTTCCTCATTTTTAATTTATCTTGTTTGCTTGTGACATTCATATTTCTCGTGATTAAGTTCATTTCATCATATTCTTGATTCCAACTAGTTAACCTAGAAGTATTCATTACTAATACTTCCGTTCCTTGTGGATTCGACTACACACCCATTGGGTACTTTATTATTTTGGCACCCGTACACTTACAGTACAAAAATGCAAGAGGTGTATCAAAGTATAATCATAATAGAGTTGGTACTTGAGCGATGATCCCCAAGAACTGTAGATTTATGGTCCAAGATCTAAGTTATTAATAAGTGCTTAACTATATATTCTCCCACATGTAATTTCATGCAATTATGCTTATCTTCAAGTTGATTTTCAGATGTTTTGGTACTTAGTAGTTCCTTTTTGTATATATAGGCAAGAAAAAATGTGTTTCAAACCAAAGCACGAAATTGGGAGTGAAATAGAGCGAAATTAAAGAAATTGGATGTTTCAAGAGAGATACACAGCCAAATGCAAGCCTGTGTACTTCTCAAGATCTTCACTACTATAGTAACTCTACTATAGTAGTTCTGCTACAATAATACACCTACAATACACTACTACAGTAATTTTATGCATGGGTACTTTAGGGATACATAGAGATACATGGCCATATACATGCCCATGTACATGGTCGTGTACTTTTACATAACCTAGTTACATGCCCATTCAACCCCTAGTGGAGAACAAAAGGAAATCCCAAGAGTTATTGACATACCTTTTACGTGTGTGTACCGCAAGTGCATGGGTTGTCGAAGTAATAAAGTACCCAACTGGGTGGGTAGTCAAACCCACATGGAATCGGCTCTAAGAATAAATAGTATTGCTAAATAAACTAACTAACAAATGATTGGTGAAATGCATTCAGATGTTAACAATTTAAAAAGCAAGTGAACAATTCAAGCAACAGATAGAAGGAAGAACAATCAGTAGAAAAGTAGGGCACCCAGATAATGGTACACCTAGGTTGTTTTTGTTTCAAGTGCAAGACTAGAACTAAGCATTTCTTAATTGAGATTTAATAAGTTTTGGAAATATAAAAGCACGCGGTGCCAAAATCTAAGGTCAACCATGACTAGTCCTCTTCGTATGCCCGGCGAAAAAGGAAAATTCTCAACACCTCACACTACGTGGGACTGCTTGGGGTTCTGGGGACTCCAAGTGATAAATCCTATTCCCAAATCTAGATCAAACCCTTTGGTCCAGGCAAAGGATCCCTAATCACAACTAAGTCCTAATGAAGAGGACCACTCAAGTACTTCACTCTGTTGTGCCTGCACAACTAAGCGCAGTGGAGAGGGTCACTCAACACTTCACTCTGTTGTGATTGCAGAGAACTCTTGGAATGTGGAGGTAGGATAAATCACGTCAGAAGGGAAATGGGACGTTCCGCTACCTCTCGACTCACCCTCTCAACCCTCTTCAATCTTGCCAAATCTAATCCTAATAAAGTTGTCACCCATCAAAGGGATGATTAGATGGATTCTCAACCCTACTGTCACCCTAATGGAAAATCAAACAATAAGCAAACAAGAATGGAACTCTATAAAGAACTCAATTAAAGGAAACAAAATAAGAGTCAATGAAACAAGTAAAAACCTAGGTTTAGCTCTCCATAGAGCAATACAACTTTAAGAATAAAATCAAATGATAATACAAGTATTCCATAAAGAAAACACCCTCTATTCTCTAGAATATGATCTTCAAGAATAGCCCTTCCTTCTCCAAGGATCTCTCCGTCAGGTTTAGGGTACACTCCGAGCAAAGCAAGGCCGTTGGTGGCTTCGCCCAATAGCTTTCCTCTGAAGATAATCAATGTT
The DNA here is from genome assembly GCF_009730915.1 of Dioscorea cayenensis subsp. rotundata. Lineage (NCBI taxonomy): Eukaryota > Viridiplantae > Streptophyta > Magnoliopsida > Dioscoreales > Dioscoreaceae > Dioscorea > Dioscorea cayenensis. The sequence continues at coordinate 45,830 of NW_024087734.1, forward strand.
GATGGTTGAATAGTCTCTCTAAAACCTTGCAAAAACCTCCTCTCAATCCTCATCGCGCCTCCTCCAAAAGTAGAAAAGAAGACCCCCACTAAACCCTTAAAATCGGCTACTTAAAGTCTGAAATCAAGCATCCACACTAGCGCTCACATGGCAACATGGCCGTGTGGAAATTCCACACAGGACACCACACGGCCATGTGGAATTTCCACATGCCCGTTTAAATCCTCTGGAATCTAACACTTAGTAGAAAATTGTCCTAGACTTTACTTCCCTGTCCACTGAGGCCACCCGGGGCGGGCACACGCCCGTGTGGTAGACTCTGTGACTTTCTTTGTCTTTAAATTCATTGGAAGCACTCTTAAAACTCTTGCACAAGTTGGGTCATGAATGTGTGACTTCCCTGGGTGCCCTTCCAACTCTTGTTTGACTTGTAAATCATTGGAAGATGCCACACACCTTCATGAATAATGCATGCATTGTGCCTTGTTCATTCTACCTTTTCAAAAGAACTCCAAATAGATTCTCCACAGTTTATTTTTGCTTCTTTCTTCCTTAGGACGCCTTCACAATTCTATGCGAATAAGAAAACACAAATACACAAGAATGAGCTATAAAATCTGATAAAAACAATGCTCATTGTAAGTAAAACATACTTAATAATATGCATACACAAGCACTTATCAATTATTTCACCAAAGTACCCGTGTACTTCTTACTTTGCCCGTGTAACTCTAGGGTACCATTTTTTGGAGAGCATTGAGCAGAACAGCCAAGATACACGGCTGAGAACATGCCCATATACTTACTTAATTTCTAGGCTATAAAAGGCATGTGAAAAAGAGAAGGGATGATTCTTTGATTCTTTTAACCTTTTTGGGGCAACAAGTGACTGATAGGATTTAGAGCATTGGAGAAGATGAAGAGGAAGACGGTGAAAGCTGAGGGTGTAATGTCCAAGGGTGATTGCACAAATCTAGATTGATATTAAATGTCATTCGGCTATCAAGGAGGTTCTCTATCATGGATTTTGAGTTTTGTTCTTGTGTTGCTTGCTTTGTATTAAACAAGACCCCAATGGAGGGATAACTTCCTTTGGTATATGGATATTATGTAGTTTGGGTTCATTATTTTTATATTGTTCTTAATATGAATTGCCTTTGGTTTGTTAGATTCATCTATAATGTTTGATGCTCATTTAGGGTATCGAGAGAGGCTCTATCATTATGATTTCACATTAGGTGTTGAGAGATCCATGTGATAAGATCACTCATAGATGAATAGGTATCACTAATGAGCACTAGAGATATATAGGGCATCATGTACATTTCGATTAGAATCATCATAGTTTACCTCCGATTCTTAACATGGAATTCCTAGCCCTCTATGCAATTGTGCTAAAGTAGGTTTAGAAGTTATTCATTCCCACCGTAACATGGGATTAGTTGTTGAAGGGTCTCAAGAGTGCACTTAACATAATCTTGAATTCCTTAATTCCAACAAGTTTCAGATCCAATTCATAGTAAGTTTAGTTCCCTTTCTATAGTCCCAACAAAGTCTTATTTTGACACTTGTCTCATCCTTCAATTCAATCACTCTTCCCTAGCCTACTATTTGTTTTTTTGCCTCTAAATTCCTAAAATTCAGCACATTTCCTTTTGAATTTGGGCTAAATTGTGAAGATAGGGTTAAGACTAGTGTTTTCACAATCCCTGTGGATACAACTACCTTTTCTCTCACATTTCTATTACTTAACGACTTGTACATTTGCATTATAGGGTTACACATGCAACACTATCAATTATGCTTCCTAATTAAGCAACATCGGTCCCATTATCACGGTCCCTTTGGAGGTTCCCTAAGTAAGCGAAGAAGAGTAGTGGGAATCCTAAGATGATGCATTACGTATGTGTGTGTATATATATAAACCAGAAGATAATTATTGGGGATGGGCGTAGGTGTGGTCCACAAACCATCAGACAAGCTGCAGTGCTCTAAAAGCAGAGCAGTTTCCACGACTTAGAAAAGAAGGCTCTCTCAATCTCATCTGAATCTGGAATCTCACAGCCTCAGGATGCCAGGGAGCAGGTTTGATGTAGCATGCAGTGCAGGCCTGCTATTATCATTCCTTGTCTCCATCCTCCATCTTTGGAATCCTATGCCAACATCCTTGTTTTTCTGGACCATGTTTTCACTTTCCACCTTTTTGATTAAATGTTGGATTGGGCTTTTTTTTCCCACCGAATGACTTTTAATGCATTAAAAAGGTGCAATTCTATTGCCATAATTTTTAACTCTTTTATTAATTTAATTGCTTCCATTTAACTTGGACTCTCACTAAATGCATTAACTAAAAAAGCTTATTAAGAGGAGAAAACAAAAATAATTAGTAAGTGCATGATTGATTCATAAATTAATCATCTTTAATTAATTTGGTGTTTAATTGTGGAAAGTAGATTCTGAATGGACTAAAGAGATTATCTATCAACAATGCTCTCCCATTTGGAGAAAAATGATTTATAATTTACATTTGAAACTTCTGTTTTTAAAACTTTTGTGCTTTCATCTCAATATTATTTTTTGTATAATTTCAATTTAATTGATGTAAAGCGTTTCCTCCATCTCTCATGTATCATGTTACTTTCTCATTCAATGCTAAAATCATATAATTAAACTAGAAATTATTTTTAAAAATATTAAAAAATAATTTTTATATTTCCTCCATTAGACCTTGCACACTTTAAATATATGTAGAATCTAGTGTCCATATACTTGGTTAAGGCAAATAAAAACAATTCCATTGATATCAATATTAACCAAAAGTGTTCTACAGACAAAGCAAACAAATCATGAGTTGTACCACTGTAATAAGTTTGGTTGATGCTTTTAACTGTCGCGAGTTTACTCAGCCTCATTCAGAATATAAACAAGGCAAGTTGAGCTCAAAGCAACCTAGACTCATTTTGATAAAACTCAACATTATAATTAACCATGTAGTGATAAGTTTGCTGATATAAATTATTTGAATTATCCTAATCAGAGATAATATCCTTTAATCATGATCTCCATGTTATAGGTGCTATGTTTAGATTTGAATTATCAATTATCTTTTTAGGCGATTTAATTTATTCTTAATATTATGATATACACATGTAACTGCGATCTGTCTATATATGCTTAATTGAAGAGCAAGAAGACACCAAATGTTGCAAAACTTTTTAATTATGAGTGCAGTACATCATGTTCTAAGTTTAGTATGCATTAATCAAGGTTCTCTACCTCGCCCAACATCGAACACATAAACTGAAGATTGACTGATTACATCTATGCCATCTCTAGTAGCAAACTTAGTGACTTGGGAGGCTTCGAAAAGACCTTTTGTTTTTATAGTAGTACGACCATCTTTTCATTACATTTTGACTTTTCACTCTCTTCTCACAGCTGCATTTTGATGCAGATCACATGCCTTACTAAAATTCTTCTCAATGAATTTGTTGTTTATTTCATTTGGGTATAATTCTCAAGTTCTAACTTTTATGCATGTGAGTTACAAATTTCATCTTTTTAAAGTTAATGTTTGAAGGCTTTAACTATTTTATGATTTCAAAGTTTCCGAATTTTTAACTTAAAATATTTTTTAGATCAGTCTTACCTTTTATATTTTTGTTATAATTTCTTTATCATTTAAGGTTTTCAAATCTCAACTCTTTTATATTTTGTGATCCTCACTATTCATTTATGATTTGGTTGGTGGCATAGTGCCTCAAAGTAAACTCCACTACCCAAACACTTATATGATACTGTTTATGATTGGCCGCGAGGAACCTTAATAGGATAAATTCCACATGCCAACATTTAAGAAATATGTTTCCTGGTGGCAAGATGGTGCCTCGAAGGGCACCTTCTGCAGACAAACATTTGTATGGAAATGCTTTCATTAGAGAGAGACATGGTGCCTTAGAAAGAGAACTCTGTAGACCAAATATTTACATGGAAATGATTTGATTGGTAGTATAGTACCTTAGAATATGAATTTCATAAGCCAGGCACTAACATGACAATGTTTTGATTGGAAATATGGTTATCTTCAAAGGACAAACCGATATGTAAATTGATGAGAACATAAATAGAAAAACTAAAGGTTGGTTTGGCATTATTGTCAATTCATGTTTTTATTTTCAATTTTATGTTTCCGAAACAAAACTGAGAAAATATATTTGGCACTTTATTTTTGTTTTCAAAAATTTTGACAACATTTATCATGTTTAAAAAAAAAACAGAAAACAACAATTTATATTTTCAATTTTCAATTGTTTTGGAAATATTTTCAAAACTTTTCTTCCCATGAAACCATTCCTCTTCTACTTCTTTTCTACTCCTTTCTCTCTCCTTTAAATTTTTAATTCCTTTTATTTTTTAATTTTTATTTTTTTTAAAAAATATTTATTTTTTTACTAATTAATATTAATAATTTTTAAAAATACATTTTTAAGAAAAATATTTATAAAAATTTATCATTTTGGCTTGATATTTTCTAAATTTGTTTATATAGTATAAAAAATTATATTTTCCGAAATTATTTTTAAAAATTATTATTTGACCCTTGATTTTTATAAACTATGATATAACATATAATATATATATTAAATTTTTTTAAGGCAAACGTCAAAATATTTTTTAGGTTCAAATGTTGCAATCTTTATGAGATATTTTTTGCCCATACAATACTTCTATGTTATTAATTTTATTTAATAATATAATCAAGTAAACTAATATGAAAAATAAAGTTTAATAAAATTTTTTTTTAGAAATATGAATTTGAAAAAATGATAAAAAAACATTATAATAAATTTGTGCTAACCAAACATGCTTTTGTTCACAGCTTTTTAAAATATACAACAGTTAGTGTGTCCAAACATGTTTTTGTTTTCAAAATATTGAAAATAAAACGAAAACAAAGCGAAAACAAACCAAAAGCGAAACAAAAACAAAAAACAAAAAAACGGAAACGATGCCAAACGACCCCTCATATTTAAGTTGCAATTGGTTCGGTCACTCATTAGTAGAGTAAGCAATTCAAAGAGGCTTTAAATGGACTAATTAGCGAAGTTTAGGCCCAAGCTAATCTGTGAAAAACTATTGATGACGATGAAAATGTGTCACATGACCGAAAATCTATCATTTAAATTCGACTTTGTGAAGGAAATATTCAAGAATGCAATATAAAAGGCAAAAATCAAAATTAAGAATTACTTATCATTTTAGATTTACTAGCTAATCAACATTAGCAAAATAATTGTATTCCTTATTTTGTTTGATTTAATTTGGGTATTGTTCTATTATTTTTAGATTTAAAAATAATAGAACTAACAATGAGTCCCCATAAGACTAGGGCCTTTATAGTAAATAAACATAGTGAAATAGTTAGACAAAAAAGTAGGATGGCATTTAATTATAAACTTCTTAACGAGAATACATAATATGATAGATACCCTTTGCCAAATAAAGAAGCATTACTAAATAAAATTAAAGGTACTAATATTTATAGTAAGTTTGATTTAAAATGTGGTTTTCGGCAAGTTAAATTAGAATAGGAAAGTAAGAAGTGGACAACATTTGTAACTCAAAATGGGCATAATGAATGGAAGGTCATGCCATTTGGTTTAAAAAATGCTCCTCAAATTTTTCAAAGAAAAATGGATAATATATTTAGAAATGATCCTTTTATTGTTACTTATATTGATGATATTCTAGTATTATGCAATAATATAAAGGTATATATATATATTTCATTTAAGGTTATTTTTTCAAAAATGTAAATGTCGTGGTTTAGTATTATCTGAGAAAAAGATGGAAATAGGGTGTAGAAAGATAGAATTTCTATGTGTGATTATTAGAAAAAGAGGAAATAGAACTACAAAAACATCTCATGTAGCATTATAGAAATGGCAGATAAATTAGAAGGATTAAAATAAATACAATCTTGATTAGGGAAATCAAACCATGCAAGATATTTTATACCCAATCTAAGTAAATTAGCCGAACCTTTATATAATAAGACAAAACAAAATGGTGAAAGAAAATTTAATAATGAAGATATCAAACTAATTCAAAAAATCAAAGAGATAGTTAGCAACATAAAACTGCTAGAGTTACTACCACCAAATTTTTATTTAATAATTGCAACAGATGGTTACATAGGAGGCTTGGGAGCAGCTTTAAAATTCAGATCTAGTACAAAATCTCCCAAAAATGAAGACAAAATTAGTATATATGATAGTGGCACTTATACTACTAAAGTAACAAGTTTTGATGCAGAAATATTAGCTTGTATCAAAGCCATGGAAAAATTTAAATTATTTGTTATATAAAGTAAAGAATTTTTACTACGTACTTATTATCAAGCAATAGTATTCTTTTATCATAAAAAGTCAACAAAATAAATTATCCACTAATAAATGCTTAACTTTTATTAATTATATTGTTGGAAATGGCTTTCATATAGTTATAGAACATATAGAACATATAGAACATATTAAAGGAAAAGATAATATTATAGCAGACCAGTTAAGCAGAATTATTTAGAAAAGTAGATATAATTAGCACAAAAGACTTGTCCAATTGTATAGTAAGACTGTGGCTGCCAAACTAGCAAGGTCCATTTTCATTCTTACTACGGTGGGAGTCTGGATTACCTCTCCATGATAATTAGTGATAAATTAGATAAATACAAATTGACCAATTTTCGTGTTGTATATGTTTAGACCAAGAACCCCTCCGCTCCAAGAACAACCTCCACTAAATCCAATCATTCATCTCCCTGCTTTCCACTAGGTTCTAATCTTAAATTCCGCACCACCAATATTTTAGACCACCAACAACAAGTTCTACTTTACAATCTTTGGGCCACTAGGGCCAATCCTCTTTTCCTCCATGTGATGAAAACTCTCAGTCAGTATTTGCAGAATAAAAATAATACTACTGACCATATTATTCCTTACAACTCCACATCTCATCAGCCATTATCCAAAATCTTTTCACCACCAGATTTTGAACACTTTATTACTCAAGATTGCACAATCAAATTGATGAAAACAGAAATTTGAGGTCAAGAAAAAAGAACTAGAAGAGCTCACTAGAAAACGTAAAAACACTTGTTTTTATGGTGAAATGTCCCTGTATATATTCCAGAATAAAAAACACAAAGAAGAACTATTAGAAAATTCCCACCAACTATTAGAGATGTCTAACAAGTTATTTTACAAAAAGTATTGAAGACAGCTTATGAAGACTTTGTGCAGACGCAATTGTTACTCAAAGAAATGGCTAAAGATGATGCGTGCCCCTTTGGTATGTCATTTCCTGTTGATTTATTTTAAGATGTTGCACATCACCACCAAGACTCTCATTGTGAAAAAGGCTTCTTTATCGTCAAAGCTTCTTTTCAGTTATCCTCTTAGACTGATGAAGAATTAAGAGGTATATCAGTCAGTGTTGAAAAGTTACTAAAGTATGGCATGATTAGCATGATAGTGCTTACAAGACCTAAACAAGTCAAGTTCTTTCAGAAGCATTGGAGGCTTTCATATTTAATGGTCAAAATGTTCAAAAAGATGAAATTTCCTACTATCATAAACTTATTAATTACTTCTATTCCACCAAGCTATGATGTTGGCTATTTAGAAGACACAAGACATTTGATCACTGTAGCAATACTATAGATAGTGGAGAATAAATGTCCTCCCTATCATGTTAATCAGCCTATATTGTAGATAGTGGAGAATACATGTCCTCCTTATCATGTTAATCAAGTTAATGTGAGAGGATTTTAAAAATGAAAAGATATTAATGTAATAAGCACCACTTGTAAGACAACTAATGAGAGCTTATCATTTGTAATTTCATTAATTAATGAATGATTATTTTATTCTATTTGAAAAGATGTCTAATTAATGAAATAGTGTCTCATTAGTAAAAGTGGTGCTTGTATCTTTAATGAAATAATGTCATTATTTTATTGAAGTGAGTATAATGAAATGATGTGTCTTTTAAATGACACTCCATTATTGAAGTGGTGTGCCTCTTTACTAAACACCACTTCATTCCTATAAAAATAATCTCCTACCATCATTCAAGTCAATTGAATGACAAACAAACTCCTCACAAGTTCATTTGCTTTGTTCTTTGAGTGCACAAAAGATAGAAGCAAACTTTCACTTTAGTAAAAAGCCATTTGTTGTCTTTGCTTGAGTTTGGAAGTGCAAACCATACTCAAGGGTCTTCATTGTATCCTAAAAAAAATTCGCCATTCAATCCATTTTGCATTTAAGGTTTGAAATTAGGTGGAGGCGAATTAAGCCTAAAGGAAAGTGTTTCCCATGCCTTGAAGACTTATGCACTACATTTCTTTCTAATCTCTCTCCTCTTTATTCCTCAAAGAACCATCTCCACCAACAATCTTTTGAGGCTTAATTTCCTCTTGCTAAACAAATGGCTTTTCTGAAGGATTTAACCATGAACTTTGTGAAGTTGGAGAGGTTTGAAGGCGGAAACTTTCTAAGATGGCAAAAGAAGATGAAATTTCTCCCTCATTACATTGAAGGTGGCGGCGTATGTTCTCACTACTTCCAAACCCGAGAGAAATAGAAGGAGAGACCGTTGGAAATTAGAGAAAGGCAAAACGTGGGAAAATGATGATTTTCATTTTGCATTGGACATATTCTCAATGGGCATGTAGTGATGCACTTTTTGATGTTTATCAAGACTCAATCTCAGCAAAAGAACTTTGGGGAGAAACTAGAAGCAAGGTATCATGCAAGAGGATGCAACAAGTAAGGAAATTTCTTGTGAGTCGCTTTTAATAACTTTAAGATGATTGATGGAAAAATCTATCATGGAACAAATGCAACTGAAATTGAACATATTTTTGAATAACTTCAAGCAACATAACATGCATATGGATGAGTCTATCATTGTCTCCTCAATTATAGACAAGCTTCCTCCATCATGGAAAAGATTTCCAAAAAGAATCTCAAG